>NC_057809.1:105467724-105692243 GCF_018294505.1 Triticum aestivum
CTTCCCCTCGCCCTCTCGCCTTCTCCTCTCCCCCAGATCCGCATCGGCAACCCCCGCACGACGCGCCCGTCGCCGGCCACCTCGCACCACCGTGGCAACCATCGACCTCATGCCACACTGACGTGCCCAAGCACTCCACCTCCCTCGACTACGTCTCCCCGGACAAGCCGCAGGACTCCGAACGCCCCCGCGACACCTTCCCCGCCACCGGCTTCCTCTTCGGCCCAGCGGACTCCGTCGACAATTCGCTCCGGCGAGCTCTCCCCCGAGCCCGCTTTGCTCACCTGCAGGTGACGGTGAGCTCCTCTGTCGATCCCCTCCCTTTCCCCTTCGGTTCGTCGGGAGTACAGCTTAAGTGATGCTTGGATGTGTAATCTGCTCTAGTGAGTTCCTGTTTGTGATGTGTAATCTTCTCTAGTGACCACTCCATCTAGTGGTGGTCAGCTACTTGTCCAAAGATCCGAGGAGTAGGCTGTCATCACTTAATCCGCTCTAGTGACCCGCGATGTGAACTGCTCGATGTTGTTGCTGTTGCTGCTTAAGTGATGTCGGTGCTTGTTCTTGTAGTTGCACTCTAGTGATGCTGCTCTAGCTCTAACTTCTAAGTCCACTGAATTTTGTCAACTTGTGATGCTGCTGCTACTGTAGATCTTGTGAACTTGTGATCTTCTGAACTTGTGAATTTTGCTTAGAAACATCAATGAATTTGGTGATGGAGTACAATTTTGTATAAAATGAAATGCAAGGTTGCTGATACTGTAACCCAGATCACACAGATCAAATTTTTTTCAATTTATGCAACTGTAAGAGTACCAACCAGATTACACAAATCATTTTTGATCTGCAAGGTTGTTGTTGCTGTGATGGAGTAACTCTGTAAGATGGAGTACATGAGTACTGTAGTAGTAACTCTTGATTAATTATGGCATTGTGTGTCATAATTTAAAATTGCCATGTTTATTAGAAGTGTTAACCATCACTTCTGGGTTGTAACCTTAGCTGTGTTTCAATGCTTAAAGACTATTAGCTGCATAGTAATTTCCCTGTCCTAATTGTTGTTTTTCCATGCATAGATGAACATTCTATAATTTCCAAGGATCAATTAGACCAGATTGGGCTCTCCTTTTTATTGTTGTTTTGACCTTTCTGTTGTGAAAAATAAAGCAGGATTTTAGACTAATGTGGGCCTATGGCTACACCAGCATGGTGTTTTGATTCAGAAGTGATGATTTGCTACAACCAGTGCATGCATGCCTTTTTTCTTCTTCATTTTTAGTAAAGTGCTCTGTTCTGGGTCACGGACTTTGTGCCATGGACCAGTGCATGCATGCTGCTGCTGCTGCTGTACTACTTGTCAAGTGATGCTGCTGCTGCTATCTGCGAGTTGCTCCTGCTAGTTGTGATTTTGTCAAGTGATGCTGCTGCTACTTGTGATCTTCTAAAATGACCCCTTTCTCCAGAAACATTGATTAATTTCCGTTTCGGTTGAGAAATGGGGCACTCCAAGGTCAAGAAAATTAGCAAAGGTCATGCCCAATTTTCTTGACCTAGAAGGTGCCCGATTCTCAACCAAAATAAAAATTAATTTGCTTTAGTGGTTGGATTAGTTTAGTATTTTTTTCACACACTCAGACACCCTTGCTTGCCATGTGTGTGAGAGAGATAGTGAGAGGAGACAAGAAGAAGGGGGTTAGGAAGTTGTTGCCTGCTCATCAAAGCTAAGCATCTCCCCCTTTTCACCCCTTTTCCTTTGTCTTTTGTGGGTTGCAAGGAAGCTACTGTCTTAGCTAGCTTAGCTTGTGCACAAATCCCAGTGTTACAATCTAGAAAATTAGCCTGCAAAGATGAGGTCCCATGCTGGCTGTACCACTGCATCATGCAACAATGCCTTCAAGATCCAAGGCAATATCACAAACATCATAGGCAATTTGACCAAACTCACAACCTTGTATCTTTGCAGCAACCAACTTTCTACACACACCCCTCAAGAACTAGGTTACCCTGAGAACGTGGACTTGGACCTTAGCAACAACACACTAACAGGTTCTATCCCAAAACACCTAGGCAATATCACAAACATCTCTCAATTGTTCCTTGACAATAACCAACTTTTTGGCGACATTCCTCGAGAATTAGGTTATTTGGTCAACTTAGAGATCTTGTTCCTTGACAATAACCAACTTTTTGACCAAACTTTGTTCCTATTTAGAGAGAAACATGGCCAACAACGATGAGGCTGGGGGTTCGGGCGTCAAGGCATTCTGGGAGCTGTCCCAGGAGATGGAGGAACAACCTCACTTATATGAGGACGCCGCCTTACCCACCGATCCTGAGACCACAGATGGTACCGCCGAGGATGACCCCACTGATGCCACCACTGATGGTGCCGCCGAGGATGCCACCACTGATTATGGCGGCGCACGCATAGATGGTAGCCAACCGAAGAGGCAACGGAAGGACCGGCGCCCGACCGTGCTCCGCACCCTCAAGGAGGAAGTTACTGAAGTGGACTCCAACGGGAATCCAATGGCGCCCGAACGAATAGTCAAGGGGTACTCGCTTCAGCTCGGGTGCATTCTCCGGAGCACCGTCTCGATCAACACCGAGAACCTCAGGCATCCTGACCTCACGAAGCCTCAAAGGGAATAAAGTGAACAATGCTGCCCTCACGAAGATGAGCATGGCCCTGTCTACTTGGAAAAGCAATGTGAAGAGAATGATCGAGAAAGGTGAGAGTTATGAGAAGATCAAGGAGAAAAATCCTTCGATCACCGAAGATGACTACAACGACTTCAAGATCAATTGCTCGAGCACCGCAAGCTCCGAATCAAGTAAGTGGGGGAAAGAAATGCGGGAGCTGAACTTAGGGGAACACACACTCGGTCCCGGCGGTTACAGAGTGGCGGAGCCTATATGGGACAAGGAGGAGGCGGACCGTGCCGAGCAAGGCCTACCGTCCCTCTTTGATAAATACGGTGACAAGCAGACCAGGAACTTTGTCAGCGCCCAATACAAGAAGGACCAGAAAACAAAGGAGCTTACCATGGATCCAAAGACCAGGGCGCTTGAGCTTGTTCTGGTAAGGAATACACCCCCGCGTAATTAGCTCCATATGGTTGCATTCTAATTAATGAAGCCAAATTTCTAAATGCTTCACATTCCTTCCGCATGTGACTGAAAGCAGTAGCGCGGGGTCGACTAAGAGCAACCCTTGGGACACCACTCTAAATAGGGCGTTGAATGTAATGAAGAACAAGGATAAGCTCAGTAAGCCGACGTCAGCTGGTCGTGTGGCCGGCAAAGGCTTGTCGACAAAATGGTCGTCATACTATAACACTGGTGGGCGAAAGGAGAAAAAGACCAGCTCAGAAAGCTAGGCGCGCAAGGTTCAAGAACTCAGGGCACAGGTGGCGCGGATTCCGGAGATTGTCCAAGAGCAAGTGCAACAACAACTTGGAGCGACGATCACCACCATTGTGCCTACCTTGATCCAGGGGATTAGTGCGTGGATTGCGGGCGGCCAACAGGGGCCGCCCCCGGTTCCTAGCTTCACGGCCAGCAACT
Organism: Triticum aestivum; assembly: GCF_018294505.1. Taxonomy (NCBI): domain Eukaryota; kingdom Viridiplantae; phylum Streptophyta; class Magnoliopsida; order Poales; family Poaceae; genus Triticum; species Triticum aestivum. The sequence continues at coordinate 105,471,289 of NC_057809.1, forward strand.
CGCAGAACGCGATGGCGGGGCCATTGGTGTCTCCGGCGGAGGCGGCATTGGTGTCTCCGACACCAGCACGGGAGCTTAATGCACCCGGGTGTACGTCGGCCGGCACCTCTGCAGCAAGCGGCCCCTCCGTCAACTGCACGCCCGCCGTTGGCGGTGCCTCGACATTAGCCGAGCTCGACGCCATCATCACGGTAACTAATTAAGCCTCTCTCGGCCGAGGACTTCATCTCCTTGCCTTTGACTGGGCATCCCTGATGCCCTACATGTTTTTGCAGGGCGCCGCCGACGTTTCGTGCACTCTCCTACACTTCGTGAACAACGAGTTGGTCGATGTCGCCAAGGGCAAAATCGTTCAATCGGGCAACCCCTTGTTCCACGGTACCCAGATGCCACCCAACTTGTTTAGGGTTCAACTGGTTCGGGTGCTGCCAGGCTCCGACGAGTTGTTACCTCCGATTCGACCCGTCGGGGCCGACGATGATGACGTGATGACCCTCAGCGCCTGCCTGAGCTGGCCCCTGCTTTGGCCGAAGAGCCAGATTCGTTTGGGGGCGGGGGACACCACCCCAAAGACAACACCGCCAGTCATGCTGGCGCCAAGTCGGCCCCATGGCAAGACCGCCGCAACGGTGCCGGACATCCCTATGCCACTGGATCCAAACATGCATATGGCACAGGATCAGAACGACGACGACGATGATACATTTGCCAACGTCGATCAGTACTTTGCCGATCGTGGGTACGGTGGCGACTTCATGGGGCCTCCTTCTCAAGAACCCAACCCAACAAAAGACGTGCGCGATCTAGCTGGTACCGCGGAGAAGCCAAGTTGCAATAGGCGTCATCTGCAGTTCAGCTCTCAGGAGACGCCTCTAGCTGCCGACTTCACCGAGCCTCAGATAGGCGAGGTGCAAATATGATCAGCCCCAACACACTCAAGAAGGTGGTCTGTGAGCAGAACTCGGTCCCATTACAGGAGAAGAAGAAGGCACGCAAAAGAAAGACTAACAAGGGTGCGGGCTAGCCGGCACCGAGTACGATCCGTGCTCAGGACGGGCCACCTTCACCTGAGGATATCTCGAGGAGGGTGCACGTGGCGGGTAGGCCGATGCTACCGAGAAATATGCTCGATGCTGTAACCGGTGCTATGCGGAGTCTGCATGACAGTGTTCTTTCTTTGGAGAAGCGGCGTCTTGGAGAGAAGGATGTGGCATACCCGGTTTTCGCGGCCAAGGTGCCAGAGGGCAAGGGCTTTGTGGATAACTCCATCGCTGAGTATGGAGATGTGGATCATTCGTGACAAGACCCCGGACATCGTGATAGTCGACCCCTTCTACATGCGTGCCAAGATCTTGGGCAGCGCTGGGTATCGGCAAGTCGCGAGTTCTTACCTCGAACGCGTCATTCTGGCAAACCAAGATAAGGATAACTTCCTCGTGCCTTACTTTCCCGAGTAAGTCCTCCCCTCAACCGCCACGTAACATATGAATTCTTTGATTTCGATCGTTTTTCTTTTAACATTCCGTGTTTTCTGCAGTGACACACGTTGCACGCTCATCCTCCTAAGCCCCAAATATTCCATGGCCACGTATTTTGACCCGGACCGTCAGTCGAACATAGACTACACAAATGTCAAGAAGGTTCTTGATGATGTTCTCCCCGGCTACATCAAATCTGGAGGCACCTTCACCAGGCCTATTCGTAAGTACGGCAAGCACGTGTTCTCCCACAATACGACATTCTGCTGCGTCAAGCAGCCGCCTGGCAGTCAGAAGGGTGCCTACTACGCCATCCATCACATGCGGGCGATCGTATGGGACCATCATCAACTTCTGCTACCGAGTAGACTCAAAGATTGGGCCGCGAGCGTGTCGGCAATCCAGGACGCGAACATCAGACAAGAATTCTTTCGCATCCAGTCAGAGTTTGCAGAAATCATCCATCAAGTTGTCCTTCGTACCGTGGGGCAGTTCTACCTCAGAAATCAACCGTCCAACAGTGACATCGACACAATCCTACAAATGCAGGCTGACAACGCCCGTTCTTTCATGACTCCCACGATAGACGGCGGCTTCATCCATGCTCCGGTCCCTTGAGTCTCATGTTGTAATTAAACTTTAATGAACTTGTAGTATGTCTCTTTGGTTTCGAGAGTCGTTCAACTTAAGATGTAATCGATGCTATTAATATCTTGCTTTTCTCTTCCGATCGTTCTGTTGCATACTTATATATTGCTTATGTATTGTCTGTGAATTGGTACTAACGTTTCGTTTGGCTACTGCATAGAGATTCCATGGTATGTCGTGTACAAGGGTAAGGTTCCCGAAGTCTACGACGACTGGGAGGAGTGTCGGAGACAGGTTCACCGATTCAGCGGTAACAGTTAGAAAGGGTACGCCACTAGGGTTGAGGCCAAATCTAGATACGCCCGCTATCTAGCGGGAGAGGGGAGGGAGCGTTGGAGGAACCGGATGAAGACGAGTTTCATCATGATGATGCTCATCGTGATGACCGCAGCTCTCTTCTATGTGATGGTAGTTTAGATGATCGATATCGACTTGTAATGTGAAGACTAACTCGCGGTCTCGAGACTTGTAATATAATGTTCTATCTTTGTTCGGTCTTTTCAATTCGGAGACTAATATGATGACTTGTATTCGGAGACTAAAATGATGAATTGTATTCAGTGACTAATCTTCTATTGTATTCGATGAATCTGTTGTTGATGTGTGCTGTCTATATTGTCCAATTATACATTTTGTAACCTGTGCAAAAAACAGAAAATTAAAAAATAAAAAAACCTAATATTCATACTAATGGCGCATCACATCATAGTGCGCCATTAGTATGCCAAAGGATACTAATGGCGCATCATTAAAGAGTGCGCCATTAGTATGCCGAAGTTACTAATGGCGCATCTTGCTGTCGTGCGCCATTAGTATGCCAAAGCACCTGGGTATACATGGCCCCCTGGGAGGCATACTAATGGCGCACTGTTGTATATACTAATGGCGCATCTGGGGTGCGGCATTAGTATACCAGATACTAATGGCGCACCTGTGGTGCGCCATTAGTAAAATATACTAATGGCATGCTACTAATGGCGCACCACTAATGCGCCATTAATGGCCAAATTAGGTGCGCCATTAGTAGGCCTTTTCCTAGTAGTGATAATAACAAGACAGTTATGTCTTCTCAAAATAATATGGCCAAAGAAAGCTTATCCCTACAAAATCATATAGTCTGGCTATGCTCCATCTTCATCACACAAAATATTCAAATCATGCACAACCCCGATGACAAGCCAAGCAATTGTTTCATACTTTTGATGTTCTCAAACCTTTTCAACTTTCACGCAATACATGAGCGTGAGCCATGGACATAGCACTATGGGTGGAATAGAAGATGGTTGTGGAGAAGACAAAAAGAGGGAGATAGTCTCATGTCAACTAGGCGTATTAACAAGCTATGGAGATGCCCATCAATAGATATCAATGTGAGTGAGTAGGGATTGCCATGCAATGGATGCATTGGAACTATAAGTTTATGAAAGCTCAAAAAAGAAAACTAAGTGGGTGTGCATCCAACTTGCTTGCTCATGAAGACCTAGGGAAATTTGAGGAAGCCCATCGCTGGAATATACAAGCCAAACTCTATAATGAAAAATTCCCACTAGTATATGAAAATGACAACATAGGAGACTCTCTATCATGAAGATCATGGTGCTACTTTGAAGCACAAGTATGGAAAAAGGATAGTAACACTGCCCCTTCTCTCTTTTTCTCTCATTTTTTCTTTCTTTCTTTTTTCTCTCTTTTTTCTTTCTTTCCTTTTCCTTTTTCTTTCTTTTATTTCCTCACATGGGACAATGCTCTAAAAAGGCAAATCATCATACTTCTATTTACTTAGAACTCAAAAATTACAACTCGATTCTTAGAACAAGATATGACTCTATATGAATGCCTCCGGCGGTGTATCGGGATGTGCGATCAAATCCAGAGTGACATGTATAAAAAATGATGAACGATGGCTTTGCCACAAATACGATGTCAACTACATGATCATGCAAACCAATATGACAATGATGATGCGTGTCATAATAAACGGAACGATGGAAAGTTGCATGGCAATATATCTCGGAATGGCTATGGAAATGCCATAATAGGTAGGTATGGTGGTTGTTTTGAGGAAGGTATATGGTGGGTTTATGGCACCGGCGAAATTTGCGCGGTACAAGTGAGGCTAGCAATGGTGGACGTGTTTATAATCCATGGACTCAACATTATTAGTCATAAAGAACTCACATACTTATTTCCAAAAACCTATTAGTCATCGAAACAAAGTACTACGCGCATGCTCCTAGGGGGATATATTGATAGTAAAAGACCATCGCTCATAAGGAAGACAATCAATTAATATCTCATGCTCCAACTTTGTTACATAACGGTTGATATGTCTCCAACGTATCTATAATTTATGAAGTATTCATGCCATGTTTATAACAATTTCATATGGTTTTGGTATGATTTGCATGGAGTTAACCTGGACTGACGATGTTTTCAGCAGAACTACCGTGGTGTTGTTTTTGTGCAGAAATGGAAGTTCTCCAAATGAGCTGAAACTTTTTGATGATTTTTTTGGAACAAAAGAGACCCCCAAAGCTTCAAGGAAGGATCAGAAGGTGAATGACTAAGGCACAAGACATCGACGCGCGCCTGGACCCTTGCCCGTGCCCCCGGTGGGTTGTGCTCACCTCGAGGCCCATCTTCACATGATTCCAACGCCCAAAAATCCTATAAATAGAGAAACCATCAGAAATAACCCTAGATCAGAAGTTCTGCCGCCTCAAGCCTCTGTAACCATGAAAAACCAATCTAGACCTGTCGGGGGTTGGGTGCGCCATATGCCAATGGATGGCTTATCATGGTGGGAGCCAGTAGAACGTCGCCGGTGCCTGGAAGCGGGATAAGAAGTAGACACGAACACCGGTGCACTTTACCCAGGTTCGGGGCTCTCCTAGGAGATAACACCCCTAGTCCTGCTCTGCGGGGTCTCCGCATGATCACTAAGGCACTAGTGAGTACAATGGTGCTCCTCGAGCTGTATGCTAGAGGTAGAAGAAGGCAAGGCCTACTCTCCTCTCCCCCTAGGTGTGAGTCTAATTCTAACAGGTTCCAACCCTTTGCATGGGTGCCCTGGGGGGTTTATATATATAGGCCTACCCCCTAGGGGCACAATGCTAATCTGGCTGGGTGTAGGAACCCGGCTGTCAGTCTCTCTGGTCACCAGCTTCTCTGCCGACTGCTGGGGCCCGCCGCCTGGTGGGCCCAGCCGACTGGTCTAGTACGGAGCCGACAGGTCGCCTCCGCCACTCACGGGTCTTGCCGGCTGTGGATTATTGTAGTCGTGATGCTAATGATGCTTGCTTGGTCAGGGGAGCGTGGCTACAGTCCCGCCGCCTGGTGGGAGATCACTATAGCCACTCTGTGTCTTATATGGTTAATGGTGCGTGGGGCCCCGAGGAAGGAACGGGCCGACTGCTGAGAGCCGGCCTCCCTCGGGTCCGACTGGTGAGGCCCCCGCTGTCTTCCGGGCTCTCGCTGATCGGTAGGGCCCGCCGTCTTCGGGCCATACCGACAAGCGGTCGTGGGAACAGGGCTTCACCTGACAGGAGTAACATTAGGGGCGGAGTGGCAACAGTGTCACGCCGGGAGGAGATCTCCGCCTGTACGGAGCATTGTGGCCACGCCCGGCCCTGGATACAGGGGGATGGGCTATATTGCAGCCAAACCTTGTCTTGTCTTCTTAATGGGGGCGCAAACTTTGAGGGCGCCATGGGCCGACTGCTAGGGGCCGGCCTCTCTGGAGGCCGCCTACTAGGAATCGGCCCGTCTTGGAGCCACCTTCCTGAGCATGGCCGCCTTCTGGCAGTCGGCCGTTCAGCCAGCCGGCCGCCAAAAGGCGGAGCTCTATCATGACGCCTTGAGGGGCACAGCCGGCCCCGATGTCTTGAAAGATTATGTGGCTCGGGTTAGGCTACCCATGGCCCATCACTTCGACAGTAGTCCCCGAAGCTGGTGAGGTGTTTCCGCTGAGGAGTCGAGGAGCCTCAATAGTTTCGTCCTTCGGGTGCTATGAAGGAAGCTTCATCCGACTCCCGGGAAGCCGGTTGGCAGGAGTCGGATACGTCCAGTCGGATCTTTCTGGAATTTCGAGTGCAACGGGGGGAACCAGGTGGCGTGCTAGCTAAGCTTCTCAGCCCGCGGCCCGTCGTAGGTGCGCCACATTGCGCCAGCCAGCCGGGTCAGCCTGCACGCCCACGTGCGCGATGGTATGCGCATGCAGGATGGGCCTGTGTTGCGACTAGACCTCAAACAGTCTGATCCCTGTGCTCCGGTGTCATCCCTGGATCAGTAATGCTGACACCACACAATACTCGGAGGATTTATAACAGAGTAGCAATCACACACTTATTACATCGAGTGTCACAAAAGAGAACTTATTACAATAAATATGGCTTAAGGCCATCTAGTGACGATAACAGCGGAAGGCTTGGAAGATAAGTGAGTCCATCAACTCCAACGGCATCACTGAGTATAGAACCACGACCTAAAAACTCCTTAATCGTCGTCTGAAAAGTCTGCAACATTAACGTTGTAGCCCGAAAACGGGTCAGCACATGGAATATGTTGGCAAGGTAACACATAGAGAGTAATGGAATGCAACAACTATACTATATGCATATTTGGCTAGTGGAAAGCTCTATGGTTACTGTTTTTGCGTAAAGCCAATTTTTCCCTACTTCAAAGGAATAGAATTAATTACTATCATGGTGGTGGTGAAACATTGAGAATGGTTGACAGCATTCTCAATCCCAATTAAATAACATCATTAAAACCCATCAAAATTAATTTAGAGTAACATGTTGAGATTCACACGATAATCCAGGTACTAGATACTCAAGATGTCCATAACCGGGGACACGGCTAACCATGATTAGTTTGTTACACTCTGCAGAGGTTTGCGCACTTTTCCCCACAAGACTCGATCACCTCCGTTGGATTTCTCGCACTACATGGTGCTTCAGAAACGGATGACCGAGACATAGTCTTTCAGAAGCGCTAGCACCTTACATGTGGGTAGACCGGTACACCTACTTTCCCTACATCTGCTAGTCTACCCGTAAGAGTTCGCACAACTTAGTCAACTATGCCAGAGCCCATATTGGCTTGTGGCTGCACACGGAAGTTTCTAGTATGAATAATCTCATGATCCCTTTGAGCCTGGGTGGCGGTCCAAAAGAAACAGGCAAGTCCTGGTAACCCCAGGTGCCTCAATCCACCCAGGTGTGTGTTAGGTTGCCACCTTAAATAAACCCTTAATTAACAATCTCACATCTGTCATGGATATCACTCACCCAATCCACGTCTACTGGCATAGCATGGCATAATGAGCAAACGTAGGAGTAATTCCCAAAGGTTTGATAATAAACAGGTAATAGGTACTACCTCATCTACTTTCCATCCCACAATTTAATTAGATCCTAATCATGCAATGTGTGAGGATTGATCTAATGCAATAAAACTGGGTTGTAGAAAAGGTATGATCAAAGTGTTACTTGCCTTGCTGATGATCCGCGAAACCTAGAGATTTGAAGTAACAGGCAGCGCACTCCGGGTATTCTATCACAGACAAACAACAAGCATACAATAAGTACTCATCTAATGCACAGGTAAAACTCAAATAGAAGATCTAACCAGAAATTTCAACTTAAGAACCCTGGTTGGCAAAAAGAATCAAATCGAACGAAGCAAAAGAAATCAAACGGCGAAAGAAAACAACTTCGTTCTAGTAATCTGGATCTAGGGCAAATTTTACAGAAGCAAAAACTTGTTTAAGTTGATTATTCGGAAAGAGGGTTTTGAGACGAAACTCCAGGCGCTTGAATCACCTGATTCCGATAAACGAGCGAAAAGTTATACTAAAACGAAAATCGGATTAGAAATCACGATCAGAAAATAACCGCCGAAAATCCAACGAAAAAAGAAAAAAAAAGACAAACGACGAACGGAATTTTTTTAAAAAAAAACTGCACGGAAAACGAGGCGGCGGCGAACCTCGAAAAGCGCGCAACTCCGGCGGGCGGCGGCGACGGCTGGCGGCGGTGGGCGGCGGCCTGGGGCTAGGGTTTCGGTTGGGCTGGGGCTCTCGGCTGGGCCTCGGGCGCTATATAAAGGCCCCGGGCCAGGGAGTCCTGGCCGGGTACGGCCCGAAGTAGGTTACGCGTTTTTTTTAAATCTGCTCGGAAGAAAAATAAAAAGAAATACTAAATGGACTCCAAAAATCACGAAATAAATTTTGCCGGGTTTCTAAAATCAAGCCCGATAAAGTGAACATTTATCTGGGCCCAAACTACAACTTTGAAAAACGCGCATTTTTCCTAAATTCAAATAAAAATACCGAAAAACTCCGAAATAAAACTTATTTGATTTTTTTATTAAATCTTCAATATTTCTATATTTTGGGAAAGTCATTTTATTCCCTCTCTCATATTTTTGTAATAGAAATAATTGAGGATAAAATAAATAAAATCAAATGATCCTGTTTACATAATTTGAGAGAACTCAAATATGTAAATAACGAAATCCCCAACTCTCTCCGTGGGTCCTTGAGTTGCTTAGGATTTTCTAGGATCAAAACCAAAAGCAAAGTAAAATATGATATGCATGATGACCTAATGTATAACATTCCAAATTGAAAATTTGGGATGTTACAAACCTACCCCCCTTAAGATGAATCTCGCCCTCGAGATTCGGGTTGGCTAGAAAATAGGTAAGGGTGGTCTTTGAGCAAATCTTCCTCTCGCTCCCAGGTGGCTTCATTCTCCGTGTGCTGGCTCCACTGAACTTTGCAAAACTTGATAACCTTGCTGCGAGTAACTCGGCTGGCAAACTCGAGGATCTTGACTGGTTTCTCCTCATAGGTCAAATTGTTATCCAACTGAATTGCTTCTAATGGTACTGTGTCTCTCAAAGGTATGTCAGCCATCTCCGCGTGACACTTCTTCAACTGAGAAACGTGGAACACATCATGCACTCCTGCCAATCCTTCTAGCAATTCCAACTTGTAGGCCACTTCTCCCATACACTCCAAAACTCGATATGGTCCTACAAATCGTGGCGCTAACTTCCCCTTAACTCCAAAGCGCTTAATCCCTCGAAGTGGGGATACTCGAAGATAAGCTCTATCTCCGACTTTCTAAACTGTCTCCTTGCGTTTAGAATCTGCGTAGCTCTTCTGCCTGGACTGGGCTACCTTGAGCCTATCACGAATTAACTTCACTTTCCGTTCAGACTCTTTAATCAAATCTAGTCCAAACAACTGGCGGTCTCCAATTTCGTCCCATGACAACTGTGTCCTGCACCTCCTTCCATACAAAGCCTCGAAAGGGGCCATCTTCAAACTGGTATGATAGCTATTATTGTAAGAAAACTCTGCATATGGCAAATTATCGTCCCAACTAGATCCATAATCTAGCGCACAAGCTCTCAGCATATCTTCCAAAATCTGATTGACTCTCTCAGTCTGTCCATCTGTCTGCGGGTGAAAAGTTGTACTAAATTCTAACTTGGTACCCAAAGTCTCATGCAACTGCTTCCAGAACTTTGAGGTAAACTGAGTTCCTCTTTCCGATACGATACTCCTCGGAACTCCATGCAAACATACGATCCTGGTCATGTATATCTTTGCCAACTTAGCACTGGTGTAAGTGGTCTTTACTGGAATGAAATGTGCTACCTTCTTCAATCGATCAACTACAACCCAAATCAAGTCATAGCCTAAACAAGTCCTTGGTAATCCTGTGATAAAATCCATGCCTAGCTTATCCCACTTCCATTCGGGTATCGGCAATGGTTGCAACAATCCTGCTGGCTTCTAATGCTCTGCCTTTACTCTCTGACATACATCACAAACTGCTACATACTCCGCAATATCCTTCTTCATTCCGGTCCACCAGAAAATATCCTTCAAATCCAAATACATCTTGGTATTTCCTGGGTGAACCGGATATGGTGAGTCATGTGCCTCTTGCAGAATCAACTTTCTGATCTCCGGGTCATTGGGAACGTAAACACGGTCTTCAAACCATAGGGTGTCGTGCTCATCCTCACGAAATCCTTTAGCTTTTCCTTTGCTCAGTTTCTCCTTTATAGCGGCAATCTCTTTGTCCGTTTTCTGAGCTTCTCTGATTCTATCCATCAAAGTTGACTGAATCTCTAGTGCTGCTACATAGCCTCTCGGAACTATTTCCACACATAGTTCACGAAGATTTTCTGCTAACTCCTTGGGTATTTCTCCCGTCATTAGTGTATTTACATGGCTCTTGCGGCTTAATGCATCAGCTACTACATTAGCTCTTCCGGGATGATAATGCAATTTCATATCATAATCCTTGATCAGCTCCAACCATCTCCTTTGTCTGAGATTCAACTCCTTCTACATGAAAATGTACTTCAAACTCTTATGATCTGTGTACACCTCACAATGATTTCCAATGAGGAAATGTCTCCATGTCTTCAATGCATGCACTACGGCTGCTAACTCCAAATCATGCGTATCATAATTCAATTCATGGGGCTTCAGTTGTCGTGAAGCATACGAAACAACTCTTCCTTCCTGCATAAGCACTGCTCCAAGTCCTCGACGTGAAGCGTCGCAATACACCTCATAATCCTTGGTTTGATTTGGCAAAATCAGCACTAGTGAGGTAACCAAACGTTTCTTCAACTCCTGGAAACTAGCCTCACACTCCTCAGTCCATTTGAACTTAGTATCCTTCTTCAGCAACTCCGTCATAGGCTTTGCAATCTTTGAGAAATTCTCAATAAATCTCCGGTAGTATCCTGCGAGTCCAAGAAAACTCCGGATCTCTCCAACTGTTGTTGGTGCTTCCCACTTGGTCACGGTTTTGACTTTAGCGGGATCTACGGCTATACCTTCTCCAGATATAACATGTCCGAGGAATCCTACTTCCTTCAACCAAAACTCACATTTGCTGAATTTGGCATATAACTGATGTTCTCTGAGCTTTCCAAGTACCAAACGCAAATGCTCCTTATGCTCCTCTTCATCCTTCGAATAAACCAGGATATCATCAATGAACACTACAACGAACTTATCCAAAAACTCCATAAACACTTTGTTCATCATGTTCATAAAATAGGCAGGCGCGTTAGTCAGTCCAAATGACATAACGGTATACTCATACAGTCCATATCTTGTGGTGAATGCTGTCTTAGGTATATCCTGTTCTCGAATCTTCAACTGGTGGTATCCTGATCGCAAATCGATCTTGGAAAACACTTTAGCTCCTTGCAACCGATCAAATAGATCATTGATCATTGTTAGTGGGTACTTGTTCTTGATCGTTACTTCATTCAGTCCTTGATAATCCACAACCATCCTTAACGATCCATCCTTCTTCTCCACTAGAAGTACTGGTGATCCCCAAGGCGAAGAACTTGGGCGAATATATCCCTTATCCAGTAACTCCTTAATCTGCTTCTTAATTTCCACCAAATCTTTTGCTGGCATCCTATATGGTCTCATCGATATTGGCCCAGCGCCTGGCAAAAGCTCAATCAAAAACTCAATGTCTCTATCCGGTGGCATGCCCGGCAACTCTTCGGGAAATACATCGGGAAAATCCTTTACCACTGGTACTTCCTCCTGCACAACTCCTGATAAGGAATTTACTTGTGTCCGGTTTGGCGCATGCCGGGATACATACTTGATCCTTCTTCCTTCTGGCGTTGTGAGCAAAATTGTCTTACTGGCGCAATCGATGTTTCCTCCATACATCGACAGCCAATCCATACCAAGTATCACATCCAGACCTTGGGATTCCAAAATAATGAAATACGTTGGGAAAACATGCCTTCCTATACTTAATGGCACTTGAAAACATCCTTGTCTGGCCATGTACTCCGCTCCTGGTGAGCTTACTAGCATAGGTGCTTTAAGAATCCTAGAGGGCAGGCTATACTTTTCCACAAATCCCCTTGATATGTATGAATGCGATGCACCAGTATCAAAAAGAACGAGTGCAGTAAATGACTTAACCAAAAACTTACCTATTACTGCATCGGGCTGAGCTTCAACCTCCTCCACATTAACGTGGTTCACCTATCCCCTGTTGAAAGGGTTCGCCTTCTTTCCGGAACTTCCATTTCCGTTTTGTCCTTCAGGACAGTCATTTGCATAATGTCCTGACTTCGAACACTTATAGCAAGTGACGTGGCTCAAATCCTTCTTGGCTGGGGTTGATGGGGTGCTGCGGTTCTGTCCATTACTTCCTCCATTCCCATTACCATTCTTGGTGCCATTGTGATTGTGCGAGCTACCTACTCCATGGGTATGCTAAAAATGTCCTCCTGGCCTAGGGGTAAAACGAGGCTTCTGCTGAGCTCGTGAATTATACTTTCCTTGTCCATACTTCCTCTTGCGGTTCTCAATTTGCTGCTGCTTCCCTTCAATCATAAGAGCACGATCTACCAACTCCTGGTAGTTGTTGAAGGTGGCTACCATCAACTTCATGCTCAATTCATCATTCAGTCCTTCCAGGAATTTCTCCTGCTTAGCTGCATCTGTAGCAACGTCATCTGGGGCATAACGTGCTAGCTTACTAAACTCCTCCACATACTGGCCAACTGTCCGTCCTCCTTGGTGCAAGTTATGAAACTCACGCTTCTTCATGGCCATTGCTCCTGCTGAAACATGGGTAGTACGAAAAGCCTGCTGAAACTGGTCCCATGTGACAGTGTCGACTGGGAAGGTGGCTGTGAAATTCTCCCACCAAGATATTGCGGGTCCTTCTAACTGATGTGCGGCAAACTTAACCTTCTCCGCATCTGTGCATCCTGCGGTGGTCAACTCCCTAGCTATCTTGCGGAGCCAATCATCTGCTACTATCGGCTCGGTGCTACTGGAAAACACCGGCGGATTCAGCCTAAGAAAACGGGCTAAGTGGTCAACAGGTGGTGGTGGTGGTGGGTTGTTGTTATTGTTCCCCTGATTCTGATTCTGAACTAGCAACTGCATCAAGGTGTTCTGCTGTTGGATCAACTGGGTGAGCTCCGGCGGAAAGGCAAATCTGGGGTCACGTCTCGGAGGCATCTGAGGGTTTAGAAAAGATGAGATATAAGAATAGAGGGGGTCTAAAGGGAAAACACTACCCATATGCACATGAGGCAAAAACACACAATTCACTTCAATCAAACAAACAAAGGCATACAATCGGTCTAACTATCGCAGAAGTGCTCGGACTACTATATTTACATGGTGGACTACTACTACTGATGAGGTGGTCTACTAGAAATATTCTACGGTTGTAGACTCCATGATATCCGCTCCTACTTCATCAACATAGTCATCATCGCTACTATCTTGTTCCGAGTCGGTGGCGTCAATGATGATGTAGTCTTCTGGGCTAATCTCCTTGGGTTCTTCGTCTTCATCTATTGGTGTTGGGCCTCCCATAAATATTCCAATCTTCATAGTTAGGTCGGCATTCTTATCCACCAATACTTCAATTTCTTCTTCATAACCTTCGCGTGTAGCCTTGAGTTCTTCCTCTAGTTCCTTAACTCTAGTCTTAGCCTTCTTCAGATCTGTCATGTCGGCGCACATCTGATTCTCCTGTCGTCGAATGTGCTGATTTAACTCCTGGATAAAAGCTGCAATTGATCTATCTTTCCTGGTGCTGATCATCTCCCAGTGTTCATCTCGGCGCCCACAAATCTGGTAGATAGTATCCTTAAGATCCTTGCGGTAGACTTCTCCAATGCGTCCCATGGCGATGTGAGCTGCCATGCTCTTTCTTAGACTCCAAGTTGGGGCATCAAAAGAAAACTCTATGGGCTCAGTGACTGGCCTGAACGTCCTTCCTGGAACTTGAACTTGAATCGTCCAGCGCTCTTCTTTAGGTAAAGTGGCGTTGTAGATTCCCGTGAAGCTTGGTATTCCTATGTTCAGGTATCTAGTGACTTCCTTCAAGTGGCGTCCAAAGGGTGTATCTTCATCCGGTTGGGTGAACTTGTTCCTTGCATCCGCCATCCTAAAGAGTAGAAAAGATGAGGAGTCAGAAGAGAAGAGAGTGAAAAGTGATCTAGGTCTTTAGCTTAGTGGTCGTGTCCTACAGTCAGCGTGTGCTCTGATACCATCTCTGTAGCGACCAGACCTCAAACAGTCTGATCTCTGTGCTCCGGTGTCATCCCTGGATCAGTAATGCTGACACCACACAGTACTCGGAGGATTTATAACAGAGTAGCAATCACACACTTATTACATCGAGTGTCCGAAAAGAGAACTTATTACAATAAATATGGCTTAAGGCCATCTAGTGACGATAACAGCGGAAGGCTTGGAAGATAAGTGAGTCAATCAACTCCAATGGCATCACTGAGTATAGAACCACGACCTAAAAACTCCTTAATCGTCGTCTGAAAAGTCTGCAACATTAACATTGTAGCCCGAAAACGGGTCAGCACATGGAATATGCTGGCAAGGTAACACATAGAGAGTAATGGAATGCAACAACTATACTATATGCATATTTGGCTGGTGGAAAGCTCTATGGTTACTATTTTTGCGTAAAGCCAATTTTTCCCTACTTCAAAGGAATAGAATTAATTACTATCATGGTGGTGGTGAAACATTGAGAATGGTTGACAGCATTCTCAATCCCAATTAAATAACATCATTAAAACCCATCAAAATTAATTTAGAGTAACATGTTGAGATTCACACGATAATCCAGGTACTAGATACTCAAGATGTCCATAACCGGGGACACGGCTAACCATGATTAGTTTGTTACAATCTGCAGAGGTTTGCGCTCTTTTCCCCACAAGACTCGATCGCCTCCGTTGGATTCCTCGCACTACATGGTGTTTGAGAAACGGATGACCGAGACACAGTCTTTTAGAAGCGCTAGCACCTTACATGTGGGTAGACCGGTACACCTACTTTCCCCTACATCTGCTAGTCTACCCGTAAGAGTTTGCACAACTTATTCAACTATGCCAGAGCCCATATTGGCTTGTGGCTGCACACAGAAGTTTCTAGTATGAATAATCTCATGATCCCTTTGAGCCTGGGTGGCGGTCCAAAAGAAACAGGCAAGTCCTGGTAACCCCAGTGCCTCAATCCACCCAGGTGTGTGTTAGGTTGCCACCTTAAATAAACCCTTAATTAACAATCTCACATCTGTCATGGATATCACTCACCCAATCCACGTCTACTGGCATAGCATGGCATAATGAGCAAACGTAGAAGTAACTCCCAAAGGTTTGATAATAAATAGGTAATAGGTACTACCTCATCTACTTCCCATCCCACAATTTAATTAGATCCTAATCATGCAATGTGTGAGGATTGATCTAATGCAATAAAACTAGGTTGTAGAAAAGGTATGATCAAAGTGTTACTTTCCTTGCTGATGATCCGCGAAACCTAGAGATTCGAAGTAATAGGCGGCGCACTCCGGGTATTCTATCGCAAACAAACAACAAGCATGCAATAAGTACTCATCTAATGCACAGGTAAAACTAAAATAGAAGATCTAACTAGAAAGTTCAACTTAAGAACCCTGGTTGGCAAAAAGAATCAAATCGAACGAAGCAAAAGAAATCAAACGGCGAAAGAAAACAACTTTGTCCTAGTAATCTGGATCTAGGGCAAATTTTACAGTAGCAAAAACTTGTGTAAGTTGATTATTTGGAAAGAGGGTTTCGAGACGAAACTCCAGGCGCTTGAATCGCCTGATTCCGATAAACGAGCGAAAAGTTATACTAAAACGAAAATCGGATCAGAAATCACGATCAGAAAATAACCGCGGAAAATCCGACGAAAAAAGAAAAAAAAAGACAAATGACGATCAGATTTTTTTAAAAAAAAACTGCACGGGAAACGAGGCGGCGGCGAACCTCGAAAAGCACGCAACTCCGGCGGGCGGCGGCGGCGGGCGGTGGCGAACCTCGAAAAGCGTGCAACTCCGGCGGGCGGCGGCGGCGGCGGCTGGCGGCGGCGGGCGGCGGCTTGGGGCTAGGGTTTTGGCTGGGCTGGGGCTCTTGGCCGGGCCTCGGGCGCTGTATAAAGGCCCCGGGCCAGGGAGTCCTGGCCGGGTACGGCCCGAAGTCGGTTACGCGTTTTTTTTAATCCGCTCGGAAGAAAAATAAAAAGAAATACTAAACGGACTCCAAAAATCACGAAATAAATTTTGCCGGGTTTCTAAAATCAAGTCCGATAAAGTGAACATTTATCTGGGCCCAATCTACAACTTTGAAAAACGCGCATTTTTCCTAAATTCAAATAAAAATACCGAAAAACTCCGAAATAAAACTTATTTGATTTTTTTATTAAATCTTCAATATTTCTATATTTTGGGAAAGTCATTTTATTCCCTCTCTCATATTTTTGTAATAGAAATAATTGAGGATAAAATAAATAAAATCAAATGATCATGTTTACATAATTTGAGAAAACTCAAATATATAAATAACGAAATCCCCAACTCTCTCCGTGGGTCCTTGAGGTGCTTAGGATTTTCTAGGATCAAAACCAAAAGCAAAATAAAATATGATATGCATGATGACCTAATGTATAACATTCCAAATTGAAAATTTGGGATGTTACAGCCCGCCACCACCGGGCCTCGACACGTGAGTGGATCCGCTGCGGCTGAGGCGGGCAGTTGCGTTTCCCCGTGGAGTTACTGCGCGCAGTAACTCACGCGATAAAGGTGGGGACGTGGGGTCGTGGGCACAGTTAATCCCACAATCCCACGCCCGCCTCCTCAGCTTCATAGCCCGTAGGCTATAAGTAGGGGGAGGAGAGGGAGCGACGGAGTACGCGTGCCCCTCCACCCCGTTCTTGCCTCCATCTTCTTCCTCTCGTCGCAGCGCCGCCAAGACACGCCGGAGCGCTACCGTAGTTCGTCTTCGTCGGGCTCGTCCGCCCGAGCCCTCTTTGCTCTGCTCCATCCTCATCTCCCCCACCGCGTCCTTTCTTCGTCGAGCTCTTTATGGTGTGCGAGCGAGGAGGAGACTGGGACGGGTCCAATGTCAATGAGGACCACATCACTTTCCCCTGCGAGATGCGGCGTCTTCCCGGTGTGAGCTACGTGAAGGAATGCGTGCCGCCGGAGGGGGAGATCTCACCGGCGTCGCGGGAGGGCGAGCGGATCGTCTTCCGCTCGCACTTCATCCACGACTTTGGCCTACCGGCGAGCGGCTTCCTCCGTTCGTTTCTCGAATTCTATCACCTTCAGCCCCATCACATCACGCCCAACACCGTGATGCTCCCGGCCGCCTTCGTCACGATGTGCGAAGGCTACCTTGGCATCCTCCCAACCATCAAGCTGTGGGGAGCTTTCTTCTACACCAAGATGGGCACCTCCGTCCGGGAGGTGCCTGCCCAGTGCGGCGCCTTTGTCACGGTTCGCCGACCGTCACCGAAGAACACCTTCCCCACCATCAAGCTACCACAGTCGGTCAAGATGTTGCAGCAATCCTACTTCTATGTGGAGAACATGGACCCGGCCGTCGACTTCATCAATCTGCCGGCTTATGTAGCCGGCCCGCCTGCTGAGCCTCGGGCCAGCTGGGGCTACAAGCCGAAGCCGCTATCAGCAGACGGCGCCGCCGCCATCCAACGGCTCTAGGAGCTAACCGAGACCGAAGGCCTCAAGGCGTCCGACTTGCTAGTCGCCTTCGTCGAGCGTCGGGTTCTCCCGCTCCAAGGCCGGCCGCACCTGATCAGCCGGATGAGCGGGCATCGCGACCCGTGCCGGCTGAGCACCAAGGAGATGTCGGCTGCCTAGGTCGCGAACTTTGTGAACAAGATCTCTAGCCTCAAGCTGGAGGAGTCTTGGTGCTTCAGCAAGCGGCCATATTCTCGCGCCGACCCGCCGCCTGCGGTCAGTTTTCCAATTATTTATTTTTGATACTCGTCTTTGTCTTGATCTTGGTCTTGATCAGCCGGCCTCTCATCATCCGAAACAGATCTACATGTCGGACATGAAGGTCGCCGTCGTAGGGGCGAGTGGCGACTACCAACCGGACCGGACAGTGAGCGACGTGGACGACCCCGACTTGGGGGCGGCCACCTTGGAGGACACCACGAGAGGCGGCGTCTACGAAGCAGGCGGTTCCAAAGATTGCGGCATCGAGACCTAGCCTGATGAGGGAGAAGAGTCGCGCCCTGCGCGGGGCGCTGGCAGGGCGGACGTGGGCCCCTCTGTCAAGCCGACTGCTCGAGGCGGCACGCGTAAGCGTAAGCAAGGCACCCTCTTGTTCGGCAGCACGCCGAAGAAGGCCAAGAATCCAACCGCCGCGACCAGGCGGAAAGAGGCCACAGCGAAGGCGACCAAGTACCAGAAGCTCCCAAAGGCGCCTCCTATGGTGTCGGCGTAGGTATCTTTCCCTTGTGTTCTTCTTTCTCGTTGATTCTTTTTGAACTTCCTTTGTTTTATTTTCTTGACTTTAGGGCTCAGCTCTCTTTCGAGAAGTCGGCCGACGCCTCCATCGTGGGGTCGGCGGAGACTTCCACCACCACCAGGCGAATCAATCCGGCCGCCGACCTCCGGGAGGCGACAGAGCAAAACGCGCGGGAGGCGCGCGAGGAGCAGGAAGCCGCCCGCCTGGAGAAGGCGGAGGCGGACAAGGCGGAGGCCGCCGCTTTGAAGAAGCTGGCGATGGTCGAGGCTGCCGCCGCAGCGAGAAAGCAGGCCGAGGAAGCCGCGCACCGTCAGTCGGTGATATTCGTCACCCCCCTGAACTCCATGCCGCCACCACCAGAGTTCGTGGCGCCGAGTGGGGGAGCTGGCGATGAGTACCCGATCGTGGAGAGGGACGGCGGCGACATCGTCATGCCGGACGTAATCGTGCCCCCGCCACCACCCTCTGAGGAGGCGCGAGACAAACAGCCGGCCGACCCACCGACGCCACCAGGCTATTTAGGAAAAGCGGCCTCGGCGCCACGCCCACTAGAGACCGGTGCCGCGAGCTCTTCAATCCCGGACGCCGAGGCGACCAGCACCACGCCCATTGAGTGGGTGTGGGGAGGCGGGATGGGCCCTTTGAACAAGGCAATCCTGGACGTCCAGGCCAAGCTCCGTGCTGAAGCCGACGCACTCAAGCGCTGCAACAATGCATTCCTGGAGTCGTGAGCAGCCATCCGGGTATGATTCTTCCTTCTTTGTTTTTAATTCTTGTATTGCTTCATGGGGGCACGCCAGTGCACCCACTAGGTATAGTCACCGAGTTTCGGGCCGGCTGCTAAGCAGGCGGTTCGGAACTTTAATTGGCAAGCTCCGAGTACTAATACTGTCTGATATCTTTGCTGCAAGATTATCATAACCTCCGTGCAGCCGCCTTCAACTCCAAAGTCCTGGAGTTGGATCAATGGGCTGTCGACTTGTCAGAAAGCCGGAGTAAGTCTTTTACTTTCTCCGCGGGGGCGCGCTGGTGCACCTGCGGGCTGTAGTCCCTGAGATTCGGGCCGACTGCTGAGCAGTCGGGCCGGATCTTCCTGAAAACTGCTCTTCTTCTCTGTTGATATTTGATAACTTCTTTCTCCGCGGGGGCACGCTTGCGCACCCGCCAGCTGTAGTCCCCGAGATTCGGGCCGACTGCTAAGAAGTCGAGCCGGATCTTCCTGGAAACTACATCCCTCTTTGCTGATTGTTGATGTCCTTTTATTCTTCTACTTTGTAGAGGCCAACGCCACCCTGTAGTTGCAGCTGGGCGAAGCCAACACCGCGCTGCATGCCAAGGAGGCGGACTGCAACACTCTGGCCGAGGAGCGTGACCGGCTGGTCACACAACTGGCGGAGCTTCTCAAGAAGGCCGAGAGGGAGGCGGAGGACAAGGAGGTAGGTCTCCTTGCTGAGTTCGAGACCGAGCGCTCTTCCTGGACCAACAAGGAGGCAATGCTGACTGTCGGCTTCGGCGATATTGAAGACATGGTCAATGGTAAGCTGCCTTGTTTACTCTTTGTTCAAGCCGCCGGCTTCTGATCAAGCCGACTTCTTGTTTCTGATCTGACTCTTTGCTTTTTGGTCTGAGCAGACTTCTTCCCAGGTCACTCTGGTACTGCCAACCAGGCTATTTAGCCCGATCGCGAAGAACGGAGGGCAAAAGGCGAGCAGATCGCTGCCGATGCCCCCCGCACTCTTAGCAAGCATCTTCTCAGCATCCAGGCTCGTCTTCGGCCGGCTCATTGGATGTTGTGCCGCCTTCAGCATGTCGGCGCCCAAGCGATCGCCGCCCTGTGGCCAGACATGTCGGCTCCACACACACCTAGCCGGACTGCTGACTGGCTGGAGGTGGCGGCCGGCCGCCTTGATGCCTGGAAGGGCTCCTCGGCCCGGGCCGGAGGACGCCGGGCCTTGGAGTTCGTCAAGGTGTGGTACCCTGGGCTAAATCTAGCCCAGTTGACCACGTTTCTACAGGAAGCCCAGGAGGAGTTGGCGGGCGGTGGAGGGTGATCTTGTTAAGCGAGCGGCGGCAATCACCCAGTACACCAACACCAGCAACTTCATCCCGGAGCTGGCCGAGAACGGTGCCGAGGCGCCACCAGAGTGGTTTGGGCTGAACCCGAAGGATGGAGAGGACTCGGCCACGGTGATCGACTCTAGCGACGAAGGAGAAGATGAAGAGGAGGAAGGTGAAGAGGAGGCGCCAGAGGTCGGGGCGGACGGCCAGCCTCAACTCGACCGCGCCTCCAGCAACGAGCCATGCCCGAGCAAGCCGACTGCTGCTGAAGGCGGTCAAGCGGAGACCGACCAGCCGGCCACTGATAGATCTCCGTCGTATCTACTTTTCCAAACACTTTTTCCCTTGTTTTGGACTCTAACTTGCATGATTTGAATGGAACTAACCCAGACTAACGCTGTTTTCAGCAGAATTACCATGATGTTATTTATGTGCAGAAACAAATGTTCTCGGAATGACCTAAAACTTCACAGAGCAACTTTTCAGAAAATATGAAAAATACCTGCAAAAGATGAACGCCAGGGTCCCACCACCTCTCCACGAGGGTGGTGGCGCGCCTGCCCCCTAGGGCGCACCCCCTACCTCGTGGGCCCCCTGTTGCCTCTCCGACTCCAACTCCATATATTGCGTTTTACGATATGTAGCCACTGCCAAGCCCTAAAACCTCTCGGGAGGGCTGATCTGGAGTCCGTTCGGGGCTCCATAGAGGGGAATCCGTCGCCATCGTCATCATCAACCATCCTCCATCACCAATTTCATGATGCTCATCGCCGTGCGTGAGTAATTCCATCGTAGGCTTGCAGGACGGTGATGGGTTGGATGCGATCTATCATGTAATCGAGTTAGCTAGTTTTGTTAGGGTTTGATCCCTAGTGTCCACTATGTTCTGAGATTGATGTTGCTATCACTTTGCTATGCTTAATGCTTGTCACTAGGGCCCGAGTGCCATGATTTCAGATCTAAACCTATTATGTTTTCATCAATATATGAGTGTTCTTGATCCTATCTTGCAAGTCTATAGTCACCTATTATGTGTTATGATCCGTTAACCCCGAAGTGACAATAATTGGGATACTTACCGGTGATGACCGTAGTTTGAGGAGTTCATGTATTCACTATGTGTTAATGCTTTGTTCCCATTGTCTATTAAAAGGAGGCCTTAATATCCCTTAGTTTCTGTAAGGACCCCGCTGCCTCGGGAGGGTAGGACAAAAGATGTCATGCAAGTTCTTTTTCATAAGCATGTATGACTATATTCAGAATACATGCCTACATTATATCAATGAACTGGAGCTAGTTCTGTGTCACCCTAGATTATGACTGTTACATGATGAACCGCATCCGGCATAATTCTCCATCGCCGATCCATTGCCTACAAGCTTTCCATATATTGTTCTCCACTTATTTACTCTTCCGTTGCTATTGCTATCATCACTACAAAATACCAAAAACATTACTTTTACTACTGTTACCTTTTGTTACCGTTATCACTACTATCATATTACTTTGCTACTAAACACTTTGCTGCAGATATTAAGTTCCCATGTGTGGTTGAATTGACAACTCAACTGCTAATACTTGAGAATATTCTTTGGCTCCCCTTGTGTCGAATCAACAAATTTGGGTTGAATACTCAACCCTCAAGAACTGTTGCGGTCCCCTATACTTGTGGGTTATCAAGACTATTTTCTGGCGTCGTTGCCGGGGAGCATAGCTCTATTCTTTGAGTCACTTCGGATATATACCTGCTTATCATTATGAAGAACTTGAGAGATCCAAAAACCAAGATCTATCCCTCAACTACGAGGGGAGGTAAGGAACTGCCATCTAGCTCTGCTCTTGATTCGCCTTCTGTTTTGAGTAATCTTGCGACACCTACACCTGCTTCTACTATTCGTTCTGATATGTCGCATGTTATTGATGATGCCACTTCTGCTATGCATGATACTTATGATGAAACTACTTCTATGCTTGATACTACTATGCCACTTGGTAAATTTCTTGATGAACAACTTGCTAGAGCTAGAGAAATTGAAAATATTGAATCTGATGATACTGATGAAAGTGATGATGAAGAATCACTTGTTATTCCTAAGGGTTATGTTTTTGATCAAGAAGCTTCATTAGCTATTTTAGCTTGCAAAAATAGAAATGAACTCAAAAGGTTATTAGCTAAATGGAGTAAGCAATCTCTAAATGCTAGAATGAAACCTGACCCTACTTTTGCTACTTCACCTATCTTTGTTACTGATAAGGATTATGAATTCTCTATTGATCCTGATATAATTACTTTGGTTGAATCTGATCCTTTTCATGGTTATGAATCTGAAACTGTTGTGGCACATCTTACTAAATTGAATGATATAGCCACCCTGTTCACTAAAGGTGAGAGAACTCATTACTTTTACATCCTTAAAATATTTCCGTTCTCATTAAAGGGTGATGCTAAGATATGGTTTCATTCTCTTGATCCTGGTTTTGTGCGTAGTCCCCAAGATATGATTTATTACTTCTCTGCTAAATATTTCCCTAGTCATAAGAAACAAGTGCTTTAAGGGATATATATAATTTTGTGCAAATTGAAGAAGAGAGTCTCCCACAAGCTTGGGGGAGGCTTCTCCAATTACTTAATGCTTTGCCTGATCATCCTCTTAAGAAAAATGAAATACTTGACATCTTTTATAATGGACTAACTGATGCCTCCAGAGATTACCTGGATAGTTGTGCTGGTTCTGTTTTCAGGGAAAGAACACCGGATGAAGCTGAAATTCTATTAAATAATATGTTTACAAATGAAAATAATTGGACACCTCCGGAGCCAATTCCTGAGCCTATTCCTAAACCATATCCGAAGAAGAGGGGTATTCTATTTCTCAGTCCTGAAGATATGCAAGAGGCAAAGAAATCTATGAAATAAAAAGGTATTAAAGCTGAAGATGTTAAGAATTTACCCCCCATTGAAGAAATACATGGTCTTAATGTACCGCCTGTTGAAGAAACATATGATCTTAATCCCTTACCTAATGAAGAAAATCATGGTCTTGATAACCCGACACAGGTAGTAAAGGTAAATTCTCTCTCTCTCTCTCTCTATATATATATATATGATAAAGCTGAAATCCCATTTACTAAGTTTGCTAGCCCATGCTTAGATGAGTTTGATAAATATATGGCTAAGCAAGAAGATTTTAATGCTTATTTTGGTAGACAATTGAAATACAATTCAAATATGCTTGAACACTTGGGTGATTATATGGCTTATGTTAAAGGTGAACTTAAACTTATTAGTAAACATGCTTCTATGGTTACCACTCAAGTAGAACAAGTACTTCAAGCTCAAAAGGATTTGCTCAATGAATTGAACATTAAGGATAATGATAATGCTGTAAGA
Source organism: Triticum aestivum (assembly GCF_018294505.1). NCBI lineage: Eukaryota > Viridiplantae > Streptophyta > Magnoliopsida > Poales > Poaceae > Triticum > Triticum aestivum. The sequence continues at coordinate 105,495,235 of NC_057809.1, forward strand.
GTTATGACTAGAGGTGGTAAAATGACTCAGGAACCTTTGTATCCTGAAGGCCATCCTAAGATAATTGAGCAAGATTCTCAGAGAAATAATGTAGATGCACCTAGTTCGTCTAAAAAGAGGAAAAAGAAAAATGATAGGACTTTTCATGCTTCTAGTGAACCTATTACTGAAACACCTGAGAATCCAAATGATATTTCTATTTCTGATGCTGAAACTCAATCTGGTAATGAACTTGAAAATAGTGATAATGTTAATGATAATGTTCATGATGATGCTCAACCTGGTAATGATAACGACATAGAAATTGAACCTGCTGTTGATCTTGATAACCCACAATCAAAGAATCAACGTTATGTTAAAAAAGACTTTTTTGCTAGGAAACATGGTAAAGAAAGAGAGCCTTGGGTTCAGAAACCCATGCCTTTTCCTCCCAAACCATCCAAGAAAAAGGATGATGAGGATTTTGAGCGCTTTGCTGAAATGATTAGACCTATCTTTTTGCGTATGCAATTAACAGATATGCTCAAAACCAATCCTTATGCTAAGTACATGAAAGATATTATTACAAATAAAAGAAAGATAACAGAATCTGAAATTTCCACCATGCTTGCTAATTATACTTTTAAGGGTGGAATACCAAAGAAACATGGAGATCCCGGTGTACCAACTATACCATGCTCCATTAAAAGAAATTATGTTAAAACTGCTTTATGTGATCTTGGAGCCGGTGTTTGTGTTATGCCTCTCTCTTTATATCGTAGACTTGATTTGAATAAGTTGACACCTACTGAAATATCTTTGCAAATGGCTGATAAATCAACTGCTATACCTATCGGTATTTGTGGGATGTGCCTATTGTAGTTGCAAACGTTACTATTTTAACGGACTTTGTTATTCTTGATATTTCCCGAGGATGATAGTATGTCTATTATTATTGGAAGACCCTTTTTGAATACTGCAGGGGCTGTTATTGATTGCACTAAAGGCAATGTCACTTTTCATGTTAATGGTAACGAGCATACGGTACACTTTCCGAGAAAACAACCTCAAGTTCATAGTATCAACTCTATTGGAAAAATTCCATCGGTTATATTTGGAGGTTTTGAATTTCCTCTTCCTACTGTCAAGAAGAAATATGATATTCTTATTATTGGGGATGTGCATATCCCCATTGAGGTAACATAGTGTTATTCGAAATTTCTCCAGTTCCATGTTATTCGGAATGAGTTCGTTAACAAGACTTGATCAACCTTGTTAGTGGATTCCTTTTGATGACTATGAGATGGAAGAAACTAGAAGGCACAACCTTCTGTACCCCACTTTTACTTTCTGTTATTTATATTAAATAAAATAAAAATAAATATTTTTCTGTCTGTTATCTGATTATCCATGCAATATAAAAATACCTCGAAAATAAAAGTTCTCCAAATGCCCTAAAATTTAAATATGATTTTTTCCAGAATATTTGAGAATATTTGGCACCGAGAACACAGCAGGGGGGTCAACCACCTGCCCACGAGGGTGGAGGGCGCACGCTACCCCCTGGGCGCGCCCCCTGCCTCGTGGGCCCATGGTGGCCCTCCTCCACTTATCCTTTCACTCATACACTCCTTCTTCCTCCCCAAACACGAATGTCCAGCTCAAGCACGAGTTCTAGCTCACATTGCTGCCATTTTCGATCTCCTTGCTCAAAGCACCTCTCACAAAACTTCTTGGGGAGATTGTTCCTTGGTATGTGACTCCTCCATTGGTCCAATTAGTTTTTGTTCTAGTGCTTTATTCATTGCAAATTTTTGTTGCTTAGGTGACCCTGTTCTTGAGCTTGCATGTCAAATTTATATGGTCAAAAGTAGTTTTGATGCATGATATAGGCTCTAGGCACTTGTGGGAGTAGTTGGTATCAATATTATTGAGTTTGGTTTACTTTTATTTTGAAGTTACTAAAAAATTTCAGAATTTTTCAGAAGAAGAAATATGCTTAGGAAAATGTTCCAAGGTGGTTCTTCAAGGAAGCAAGGACCCATGCTTGCAACGCGTGATGCTGATGACGAGCCACCAAGAGACGCTCAGTGCGTCCTTGTGAATGGCCTTCTGAGAACTTTATGGAACGAGCGGGAATTAAGGAAGAATTCAATGCATATTTGCGTAACGCTGATCTTGTGAGCTTCGAGGAAGAGAAGTGCAGCCAGTATCACAACCTCACCAGTACCTTTGTGAGGAGGTTTGAATTTTCAACTTCAAGGAATTCTCCAACTGTCCTGTTTGATCTTTATGATAATTCTTACACTATGGACTTAGAGGATTTTACCACTACTTGCAAACTTCCACAATGGGGTAGTATAAGGGATCCTCGCAAATCTGAATTTAGAGATTTTCTTGCTAGTATAACTGTGGAAGAATCTAGAGACATAACACAAGCCACCATAGGGAGCATTCACTTTCCTGCTATAGATTATTTTGCTCTCTTCATAGGTAGATGCATTAATGGTAAAGATGAGGCATGTCACATGTGTGTCCCTGACCTCAGTATTCTTCGGAGTGCTGTGTTAGGAGACAAATCTTATAATTTGGGAGCCATTGTTGCGTGTAGGTTGCATCTTAATAGATTTAATGGAGATTTCTTTGGTGGAATTTATGCAACTCGCATAGCTAATTTTCTTGGTATAGCCATACGCGAAGATGATATTGAATTACCTCCTGCTTACCTAGACTTTAATGCTATGGTTCACCACCAGTTTGTCGAGAGGAATGAATCACCTCTCCAGTATCAATTAATCTTTGACAAACGCCGTGCTGTCAATATTACTCTCCCTGCTCCTGCCCTCTTTGATTATCAGGCAAGTGGAAAATATACTATTACCAGAGAGGAAGCAGATGAGTACGAGAGGAGAGCGGAGGCCGCACGTCGCCACGCTGCATCTCAGCAGGCGATAGCCGCTGCATCACAGTACGACCCCAGCTACTATTATGGATATCCGCCAGGCCAGCCGTGGCCATAGACCAACTTAGGCCAAAAGCCTAAGCTTGGGGGAGTACGTATTTCCCACCGACATTACATTTATGTTCACACACTCATTGTTAGATGTACGTGCTCATACTTTTTCATTGTATCATCCATGCTAGTTTATTTTCCTTTTTTTATGCATTCTTCTTGTGTGTTTAATAAACCTTAAGAAAAACCAAAAAATAGTTGTAGCTTTTAATTAGTTTAATTTCCATGCTTGTAGTAGTAATTAAAAAGAAAACCCAAAAATATTTCCTGTTCTTCTTTTGCTTGTTGGGAGCTCTCCCATGTAAATAGTTTTATTTCTTTTCTTTTCTTTGGGGGTCGATAGGAGAAGACCATAATTAAATTATTGAAGTGGCTCTTATATCCATTATTGTTTATCTGACAAAAGAGCCCATATTGCCTTGTCTTCTCCTATTTATTGAATGCCTACAGATTCCAGCTTAGTCCAATGCATGTGCACTATTATTATTATTCACATCATTCGATCGTGCTAGTGAAAGGCAATTATGATGATATATGATGGACTGGCTGAGATGAGAAAAGCTGGTATGAACCCGACCTCTTTTTTTTGTAAATATGATTAGTTCATCGTTTTTGATTCAGCCTATTATGAATAAACATGTTTGCAATGACAATTAGAGATCATAGTTTCTTGTGCCATGCTTGATTAGCTATGAGTTATAATGGTTTACCTTGCGTGCCAACATATTGAGATAGTTATGATGTGGTATGATAGGGTGGTATCCTCCTCTGAATGATTTAAGTGACTTTACTTGGCGCATGTTCACGCATGTAGTTGAAACAAAATCAACATAGCCTTCACGATATTTATGGTCATGGTGGATTATATCCTACTCATCCTTGCATACGGTGTTGATTAATTTTAGTGCATGTTCATGACTGTTGTCGCTCTCTAGCTGGTCGCTTCCCAGTCTTTTGCTAGCCTTCACCTGTACTAAGAGGGAATACTCCTTGTGCATCCAATCCCTTAAACCCCAAAGTTATTCCACATGAGTCCACTATACCTACCTATATACGGTATCTACCTACCAATCCAAGTAAATTTGTATGTGCCAAACTCTAAACCTTCAAATAAATATCTTGTTTTGTATGCTCGAATAGCTCATGTATCAACTAGGGCTGTCTGTATCTTCCATGTTAGGCGGGTTATTCTCAAGAGGAGTGGACTCCGCTCCTCACTCACGAGATAAATGACTGGTCACCGGGATGCCCAGTCCCATAATTTATGCAAACTAAATCAAAATAATTGCAAACAAAACTCCCCCTGGGACTCTTGTTAGTTGGAGGCACTCGTTGTTTTGAGCAAGCCATGGATTGATGCTTGTTGGTGGAAGGGGGAGTATAAACTTTACCATTCTGTTTGGGAACCGCCTATAATGTGTGTAGCATGGAAGATATCGCCATCTCTTGGTTGTTATGTTGAAAATGAAAGTATAACGCTCAAAATATTATTCACCTCTGTTTCAAAACCGAGCTCTGGCACCTCTACAAATCCCTCTTCCCTCTGCGAAGGGCCTATCAATTTACTTTTATGCTGAGTCATCATCCTCTTATTAAAAAGCACCAGTTAGAGAGCACCGCTGTCATTTGCATTCATTACTGTTAGTTTACATTGAGTATGATTTGACTGGATCTCTTTTACCATGAATTACAATGTCTAGTCAGTCCTTGGTCTTTAAAGGTGCTCTGCATTTATGTTTTGCGGTCTCGGAAAGGGCTAGCGAGATACCACCTTGTTATATCATATTATGATTGTTTTGAGAAAGTGTTGTCATCCGAGATTTATTATTACGGCTCGCTAGTTGATTATGCTACTAATATGAGTAAACTTGAGACCTATGCATTATTGTGAATGTGGTTAGTTATAATCTTTGCTGAAAACTTGAATGCTGACTTTAAATATTTACAACAACAAGAGCAAACAGAGTTTGTAAAAGTTTTTCTTTATCACTTTCAGTTTATCAACTGAATTGCTTGAGGACAAGCAAAGGTTTAAGCTTGGGGGATTTGATACGTCTTTGTCGTATCTACTTTCCAAAGACTTTTAACCTTGTTTTCGACTCTAACTTGCATGATTTGAATGGAACTAACCCGGACTGGTGTTGTTTTCGGCAGAATTACCATGGTGTTATTTATGTGCCGAAACAAACGTTCTCGGAATGACCTGAAACTTCACGGAGCAACTTTTCAGAAAATATGAAAAATACCTGCAAAAGATGAAGGCCAGGGGGCCCACCACCTTTCCACAAGGGTGGGGGCGCGCCCCTACCTCGTGGGCCCCTGTTGCCTCTCCGACTCCAACTCCAACTCCATATATTGTGTTTAGGGGAGAAAAAAATCAGAGATAACAAATCATCGTGTTTTACGATACGGAGCCGCCACCAAGCCCTAAAACCTCTCGGGAGGGCTTATCTAGAGTCCGTTCGGGGATCCGGAGAGGGGAATATGTCGCCATCATCATCATCAACCATGCTCCATCACCAATTTCATGATGCTCACCGCCGTGCGTGAGTAATTTCATCGTAGGCTTGCTGGACGGTGATGGGTTGGATGGGATCTATCATGTAATCGAGTTAGTTTTGTTAGGGTTTGATCCCTAGTGTCCACTATGTTCTGAGTTTGATGTTGCTATGACTTTGCTATGCTTAATCCTTGTCACTAGGGCCCGAGTGCCATGATTTCAGATCTGAACCTATTATGTTTTCATCAATATATGAGTGTTCTTGATCCTATCTTTCAAGTCTATAGTCACCTATTATGTGTTATGATCCGTTAACCCCGAAGTGACAATAATCGGGATACTTACCAGTGATGACCGTAGTTTGAGGAGTTCATGTATTCACTATGTGTTAATGCTTTGTTCCGGTTCTCTATTAAAAGGAGGCCTTAATATCCCTTAGTTTCCGTAAGGACCCCGCTGCCACGGGAGGGTAGGACAAAAGATGCCATTCAAGTTCTTTTCCATAAGCATGTATGACTATATTTGGAATACATGCCTACATTATATCAATGAACTGGAGCTAGTTCTGTGTCACCCTAGCTTATGGCTGTTACATGATGAACCGCATCCGACATAATTCTCCATCACTGATCCATTTCCTACGAGCTTTCCATATATTGTTCTCCACTTATTTACTCTTCCGTTGATATTGCTATCATCACTACAAAATACCAAAAACATTACTTTTACTATTGTTACCTTTTGTTACCATTATCACTACTATCATATTACTTTGCTACTAAACACTTTGCTGCAGATATTAAGTTTCCAGGTGTGGTTGAATTGACAACTCAGCTGCTAATACTTGAGAATATTCTTTGGCTCCCCTTGTGTCGAATCAATAAATTTGGGTTGAATACTCTACCCTCGAAAACTGTTGCGATCCCCTATACATGTGGGTTATTAGCCACTCAACCAGCTGGCACCACCGACTCCACCATTCTGCCGAACCCGTCTGCCGCTTCCTAGGTAGCCATTTTACCTTTGATTCTTCTTGCTTATCAGTCTCAACAAACTTCGTTAACTTTGCATAATTCCACCCGCGGGGTGTATTTTAAATTGTTGTTGGATGTCGGCCAATGGTCTTTCGATGTGTAAATATTTTTGCCGAGTTCTACTTTCCCTTGCTTTCTGCTCTTTGGCTTTTTTCCTTTGCCGCCTTCCCTCGGTTGCCGTCTTGCCAGCCGAACAGCCGCTCTATGGACTACGGCTTGGTCAAGTAATTAGCCACTTTCAGGGAGGCAAGTACTTAGCCGATTAGAGTTTTCTAGCAAGTTAAGTAGAAGCCGGCCGGACGGCTGCTTGACAACCGGTCGGTGAGGCGGGAAGCCGGCTTGGACTATGTGTATGCTTTGGGTCCTTAGCCATTTTTCATGCAGACACCCTTTCTGCCTTAACTCATGCCGACCGAACAGTCGCTCTGCGCGCTACGGCCTGTGGCAGGAGAAAGCTTAGGTGCCAACACATTACTTGTCCGGCTGCAGGAAGCATTTCATAGTACAAGGAGGCAAGTCCCCGGGTCGACTGGTCGAACCCGGTGCCAGACGGACTAATGAAATAACACAAAATGGCATGTGTAATACTTATCATATAGATAAAAGAGGGCAGTACCCGAGCTCTTCTCGGGGGACCCAGAGTCTTCATACTTAATACAAAAGTTGGCGTGGTACATATTGCATCAACTGTAAAACCTTTGAAGGAGGTTCGCATTCTATGGTCGCTCTGTCTCCTTGCCGGTGTCATCTCTTTTGCGTGCTCGAGGCTTTTGAGCGTCGATGAGGTAGTAGGAGTCATTGCCCAACACATTGCTGATGATGAAGGGGCCTTCCCAAGGTGCCGAGAGCTTGTGCTGGCCGGCTGTTCGCTGGATCAGCCGGAGCACAAGGTCTCCTTCTTGGAAGGATCTTGGATTGACCTTTCGGTTGTAGTATCGGTGCAGGCTCAGCTGGTAGATGGTGGACCGGCTGAGTGCCAACAACCGGCCCTTGTCAGGACCAGATTTTCAGGATATTAATTCCCCAAAAAATGGCCCTTGTGCTCACCAGCCCCAGGATTACTGTTAGCTGATGAGACACCAACTTGATACAGAAACTCTAAGCAAAAATACAAAAAATGTAGTACAAGACCATTCTGGCCTATGAGTACAACAAATGGTTTCTAGTGGTTGATGGCGGAAGCGGTTTGTGGTTCATCAGCGTCTATGGGACTCCATTTCCCACAGGAACAGCTAACCTGGATAACTCCTATCTTCGCGAGGCCGCTATCACCATTGCGTAGGTTCCGGGGTTGTCATCGCAATGCTCCTCTCCATGCAAGGAATCTGTCCAAGACAATAGCCAGGGACAAGGCAGTGAGTACTTTTAATGTACTCGCAAACATTATGAACTCAGGTATAATATAACAAATGATAATCATGCTCTGAAATATTTTATGAACACAACGTCAGTCACAAAAATAAAAAAATCCATGATGCACGCAAGCAGGTTATTCATATACAACATGAATATGCAATAAGGGAGTAGAAATGGAATGCACCGACCGGGTGTCTGAAGCGACGCCTCAAAAGGATAGTCATATAAAGCATGCCTCAGTCGGGCGTCTGAGCGACGTCACATAAAGGGCTTATAAAGGAAATAAGTAGCAAGCATGCCACAGTCGGGCGTCTGTGCCACACCACATAAAGGGCTTATAGAGTAAGTAAATAACAAGCATGCCACAGTCGGGTGTCTCAGCGACACCACATAAAGGGCTTATAAAGTAAATGAATAACAAGCATGCCATAGTCGGGCGTCTCCGCGACACCACATAAGGGCTTATATGAGATTAGTCACAGTGAATATCCAGGAGGTGGAACCGTCCCAGGGATACTCAATAATTCAAATAATGTAAATGATTAGTCCGTAATAATAGTAATTATAATCATCATAAGGCACAAGTCATGATCCATGTTTTGGTTTAGCAGTTTTTCCTCCGAAGACCGACACTTGACCCATCCCAGACTGTAGTCCTTAACCATGGACACGGCTATTCGAATAGATATAATCTCTGCAGAGGGTGTACTCTTTACCCACGAGTAACGGATTCCTTTAGTCCATCGGGACTAATTCTGTCTACAGTCTTTTAATTGAAAACACACCTGACCGCACACACCAGCCTAACTTACCGGTGTCTGGAATCACCCACGACACCCATTAAGCGAAACTCTAAGTGGGGAGGCTACAACCTCGACTAGCATGGGATCACAAAATTTATAACGCGCACAAACTAGGGGAGCTACCCCCTCGGCTCCAACCGCAAACACCCATGCCCCCGGACTAGGTGGCATGCCTACCGGACGCAGCCGGTATCTTCCACCATGGCCTCTCTGTACGGTGTGCGCTAGGAAGGGGTTGACAGCTTACTGAATCGTACCCTACCTATGGCAGGGACAAGTGGTAGTACGAAACAAGCATGGGGGTTACTGGAACAAGACTCGATCTATGGTCGACTCAGGAGGTTAAAGCATTTCCTACATGATTAGCATAAGAAATATATTTCACACCAATCAGACAGAATCACCCCTCATCATACCTTACCGGACACAACCGTCTCGATGAAGAACTAGAGGCAAGCTCATGTCTACCCAAGACAAAGGCTTTCCCGGATTCCTTCCGGTAGGCATGAAAGGCATACGAGGGTGATTACTATCACAAACATATCAAATTCCAACAGCACGGAATCATCAATATGCACTCATGAGTATGATCATGTCATCACATAAAATAACGAATACTCCGTGTCAAGGTGGTGTTGTAACCGCATCAAACAACAAACAATAATATTATGCCAGGGTTCAGAATGCTTGCCTTCAAGAGTATGCAAGTGGGGGTGCACTTTTTGAAAGTTGCTTCCTTCTTCAAAATCCTAGTTTAAGAAAATTTAAATTAACACATAGTTTCAAACAGTACAAAAAAGTTGTTCGGACAATTTTCAAATAAATATGAAAATAAACTAGACAAAATTTTGGGAAACAACAGAAAAAGAATCAAATCAATTGGACTTGTATTTAAAAAGTTATAGCCAGTCAAAGTTTAGTCAAAGTCTATTTTTATTAAAAATCAGAAAAAGAAAATGGTTCGGGGAGTAATACATTTTCGAACAGGAGGAAACGAACTCTGGGTTTTACGCTTCCACTAAAGCCAGCGCGAGTCGTCGCTGGGTCACTGACAGTGGGTCCATCGGGCCCACTGGTCAGGTTTGACCAGTCGCCCGCGCCTTCTTTCTCCTCTGGCCGAGCAGAGGCGGAGCTCCGGCGATTGCCGCTGATGAACGGCGGCTCCCCACGGGATTCCGAGGGCAGGGATGGATCCGCCGGTCTAGTGCGGTCCTCCCAGTGGTCCAGAGGGTCATGGGGACAAAGGGGGTCGCCGGCGGCGAGCTCCGCGGCGGATGGTGGCTTTTGGTGGATCGGGGTCTCGAGCTACGATGGCTCCCGATCGGGTTTGAGAGGTGGGGTGGCTCTGCAAGGTCTAGGGGAGTCGGACGGTGGCACTGGATGGATGGGGGAGGCCCTGCTCGCAACGAATGGGACCGGAACATGGCGGCGGCCGAACTGATCGGAGACGGGGAAGACGGCCTCCCTCCATCGATTGCTGGTTATGTGAGCACTAGGGGGATGGCATGAGGTCGCCTGAGGGTCTGGACGAGCCCGGGGGCTCCTTTTATAGGCGGTCGAGGTTGGTTCCGACGGTGACAGTGGATAGGAATGACGAACCACCGTTCTGTAGCCAGGGGCGTGTGGCGATGGCTGGCGGGGTCTGGCAGGGCGAGAGGATGAGCTTGAGCTGTTCCAGGTGCAGCTGGCGGGTGAGGGTGGTCGGGGCAGCGCCATCCATGGCAGGAGCCTGCTGCAGTCATCCGCTAGCAGCCATGGCCGACCTGACGGTGGCGCTGCGGGGATCCAGGGGTGGCTTGGATGGCTCTGATGAGCGGATGGGAACGGGGCGCAGCCCTGCGGGCAGGCAAAGGCCAGGGATAGGCTGCGGCGGCTCGGTTGCGCGCGAGCATGCAAAACGTGCGCTCTGGGCGCGCCTAGAGCACGCACGCCAGGTGCTCGACGAAATGCCAACGCATGCCAGGAGGTTTGGATGAGGCTGGGGATTAACAGGTCTAGGTTAGAGTTGGCTAGGAGATTAGTGGACATGGCTGCTGGGTCAGGGGATCAAGTCCACAATGTAAACTAAAAACTATGCCCAAAACTGGCCATGCACACAAGGTGCTCGACAGAATGCCATGGGCATCTGGTCATCTCTTCTGGTGGCCAAAATCTGCAGATCAGAGTCTCTTTAGATGTAGGTGATGGTGGCAAGGTTAGTTTGGCAAGACCAGAAACTTGTTAGTGCAAGTTTTGCAAATTTTCAGTTCTGGACAGAAAATGAAAGGCATTTTTGCATGGACCAAAAATACTCCAATGGGTCCAATCTCCTGGACTTAAGGGTTTGGTAGAGTGGTCTATGAGCAGGAGAAAAAATCATGGGTAATAGGGCAAGATAAAATATGGTTGCAGTAGAAAATACCCAACTGGACCACAGAGCAAAAGAGGATGATTTGCTCAAATTATTCAAAGAACACCAATGGGTTTTTGCATAAAGTTGAATTATACACTACTACTAACATCTCCCAATTTTGGTGGAATTTATAAAGAAATATTTAAATAGGTTGTAGTGCAAATTACAAACTGGACCAGATTTGAAAACTTGGGGTAGGGCTCGAAATTTCCAAATGACTAAAAGAGATTTTTGCATAAAAGTGATGTGGGAACATCACATGACATCCCCAAATTTTGGTGGGGATTTTAAAGAAGTATTTGAAAGGGTTGTAGTGCAAATGGACCCTAAAACTTATGAAAACCCATTTTTAAAGAAATAAAGCTCAAGGAAAATAATTGTAGAAATAATTCCACTGATAAAAAGAAATGGTCTTGGGAAGATATACAAGTCCAACAATATTTCTGAAAGGTTTCCACCTAGAAGGAAAAACTCAAAATTTCAGAGGGACAGAGTTATCTGAAAATGAAAAGATAAAACCAGAAAATAAAAATTTAATTTCCTGGTAAAATTTTAATTAATAAATCAAGGTTACAACCCTCTTCCAGCAGATCGACGCCGTCTTGTCGTGCTTCTTCTACCTCCTCTTCGGTGTACATGGTGACTCGAGGGGAGTCGAATTCTATGTCCGTCGGGATGATGGCTTCGGCACCATAGACGAGGAAGAAAGGTGTAAAGCCGGTTGACTTGCTTGGAGTTGTGCGCAGCCTCCAAAGGACGGCCGGCAACTTGTCGAGCCAATAGCCGGCCGACCGCTCCAGAGGCTCGACCAGTCGTGGCTTGATGCTGGATAAAATGAGGCCGTTTGCTCGCTCCACCTAGCCGTTTAACTGCGGATGGGCAACGGAAGCTAGGTCCAGTCGGATGCCCTGCGTTGTGCAGAGACGGGCCAAGGCACCTCTGTCAAAGTTTGTGCCATTGTCGGTGATGATGCTGTGTGGTATGCCATACCGGATGGTGATGTCGGAGATGAAAGTCACAGCAGTCGGACCATTCAACTTCTTAATTGGCTTTGCTTCTATCCATTTGGTGAACTTGTCCACTGCGACAAACAGATGAGTCATGCCGCAGCGTGCCTTCTTGAATGGTCCCACCATGTCCAGGCCCCAGACGGCAAAGGGCCAGGCAATGGGAATAGTCTTGAGTGCAGAAGCCGGCTGAAGTGGCTTTGAACGAAACTTCTGGCACCCTTTGCATTTCGGGACCAAGTCCTTGGCGTCTTCTAGAGCAGTCGGCCAGAAAAAACCGTGGCGGAAAGCTTTGGCCACAAGTGCTCTTGAAGCTGCGTGGTGACCACACTTGCCTTGATGGATATCTTTGAGGATTGCTTGGCCTTGCTACGGCTCTACACAGCGTTGATAGACACCAGTGACACTGCGCCTCACAAGCTCTCTGTTGACTATGGTGTACACTACTGCCCGATGTTGCACTTGCCGGGCCGAGATCTCATCAGTCGGCAGCTCTTTGTTCACCAGAAAGTTGAGGATGGGTTGGGCCCATAAAGGTGCCGCAATTTCTTCGGCTGCTAGGACTGCTACTTGCACGAGGGCGGTTGGGCCGGGAGGCGGTGGTTTGGAGTCGGCTGCCGCTTGCTAAGTCAATGAGGTCCCCGGGCCGACTGCTGCTGTCCTCGGGTCGCCTGCCGAATTCCCTGTGCCGGCTGCTGGGGTCCTCAAGTCGGATCCGACTGCTTTAGGAGGAGCCGGCACGAAGATGGAATCCGACTCTGGCAATGGCTTGACAGACGGCTTTAGGAGGCGTTGCAGGGCGACGCCGGCTGGTATTGCATGCCGGGTGATGCCGATTCGTGCCAAGGCGTCAGCTTGCTCATTGTCATTTCTTGGCAGATGGAGGAACTCGCACCCTTCGAAGTATCCGCTGAGTTGCTGGATGGGAAAGCGGTAGCTTGCCATGTTTGCATCCTTGGCATCCCATTCGCCAGACGACAGCTGGACCACCAGGTCGGAATCTCCATAACACAGGATCCAGCGAATGCTGAGTTCCTTGGCAAGCCGGAGCCCGTGAATGAGTGCTTCGTATTGAGCAACGTTGTTGGAGGCGGTAAAGTGAATTTGCAGCACATATCTGAGCTTGTCGCCTTTGGGAGAGGTGAGGACGATGCCAGCTCCCAAACCGGTGCGCATCTTGGAACCATCAAAGTGCATTCGCCAGTGAGTGGAATCTGGCGCTGGCGGCGGGTACTGGGTCTCGGCCCAGTCGACGAGGAAGTCGGCTAGTTCTTGTGACTTGATGGCGATGCGAGGCTGGTAGTAGATAATGTAGGGGGACAAATCTATATCCCATTTGGCCACTGCATCTCGGCTTCCAATGATCTCGGCAAGTGGAGCTATGCAGACCACAGTGATTGGGTGCTCTTGGAAGTATGGCTTCAGTTTCTTGGCAGCAAAGTGCACGCCATAGCACATCTTCTGGTAGTGGGGGTAGTTCTGCTTGGAGGCGGATAGTACTTCACTCAGGTAATACACCGGCCTCTGGACTGGTAGAGCTTTGCCTTCTTCCTTGCTTTCCACCACTATGACTGTGCTGACCACCCGGCTAGTGGTGGCAATGTAGAGGAGCATGGGCTCCTTAGGAGTCGGGGCCGCCAGGACAGGTGGAGTGGTCAACATCTTGTTGAGCTGGAGAAAAGCTTCATCCTCCTTGTCGTTCCACTTGAAAAAAGGGGTCTTCTTCATGAGCTGGTACAGGGGAAGAGGCTTCTCGCCCAGCCGATAGATGAAACGGCTAATGGATGCCAAGCAGCCGGTAAATTTTTGCACGTCCAGCAATTGGGTGGGCACCTCCATCCTCTCGATGGCCCTGACCTTCACAGGGTTACACTCTATGCCACGCTCTGAGACCAAAAAGCCAAGAAGCTGGCCGGTTGGCACTCCAAAGACGCATTTCTCCGGGTTAAGCTTGATCTAAAACTGGCGCAAGTTCTCAAAGGTCTCCTTGAGGTCTTCTAGTAGCGTTCCTCGCTTTTCCGTCTTCACCACCACATCATCCACATACATGTGGGCGTTTCTGCTGAGTTGCTTGAGGAGACACTTCTGCATGCAACGCTGAAACATGGCGTCGGCATTTCTCAAGCCAAACGTCATGGTCAGGTAACAAAAGGCTCCGAATGGCGTGATGAAGGCAATCTTCAGCCTGTCGGCCGGGTACAGCTTGGTCTGGTGATACGATGAGTATCCATCCAAAAAGCTCAATAGCTCGCATCCGGCTGTGGAGTCGATCACTTGGTCGATTCTCGGCAGAGCAAATGGGTCTTTGGGGCATGCTTTGTTGAGGCTGGTATAATCAATACACATGCACCACTGCTTGTTCTTCTTCAGCACTAGGACTGGGTTGGCTAACCACTCTGGGAAGAATACTTCCACGATGAAGCCGGCTGCTAGAAGCCGGGCTATCTCTTCTCCAACAACTCTTCTCTTCTCCTCCGATAGGCGGCGCAAGGGTTGCCTGACTGGCTTGGCATCGGAACGGACATGTAGCTTGTGCTCGGCGAATTCCTTCGGAACACCCGGCATGTCCTTGGGAGACCATGGTAATCTGGCCGGGTGTAGGACCCCGGCTGTCAGTCTCTCTGGTCATCGGCTTCTCCGCCGCCTGGTGGGCCCAGCCGCCTGGTCTGGTACGGAGCCGACGTGGCACCCCGGCTCAGAGCGACCGGTTTACCCTGCATTGCTAGCCCAGAGACCATGTCTTCTGGCAACACACAACATCTTGGTACAGAAAAACAACCGCTTTATTGATGCTAGAGGATCAGGGTTTATATTACAACAGATGTCGAGGCCGAGCAGCATGCACGGTGCGGCTGAACAATATGTACATTATTTAGTGACCATAAAGGGGGCCTCGATCATAACAACTACGCGGCAGCAGAACAACGTCGTAGCGGGAACTCCATAGCACAGGGACACCGATGTGCACACGATCTAGACTCGAGCAGCGCTCCTTTCCAACGCGACCTTCCTGAAATCTGGCATGACACTCCAGGTGAGTACATTGAATGTACTTGCAAGCTCACAACATGCATAATCATAATGACAAACAATATCATGATATTTAACCAATTAATAATGCAATAATGTTCCAACATGCTGTGCTCATGCTCTTGAGATAAACATCCCTCGGGCCCGACTTACCAACTGTGATCGTTCTCAGATCACAAACAAACCACCATCATGGTCTTGAGCAGAGTAACTCGTGATCCTTACGGCGATCACCACCAAACCACCATCGTGGTCTTGTCCAGAGTAACTCGTGACCCTTACGGCGATCACAACCACGACCCCTATTGGGCCTTGAACATCTCGATGGCCTTCCCGCCATCATCATCAATGCAAAGTTCATAACTTAGTGTGCAAGTTTATTAAACGTTGACTCATGGTGGGACCTACTACGAGGTGTCCATAATCGTGGACTCGGCTATCGATAGATTATACACTCTGCAGAGGTAGCACACTATACCCACACCACGGAACCCATGGCCTCGCACTCCGATTCGGGTGGACCAACGGCATTCCGACAAAACCCTTCCATTGGCATGACACTCTCCTGGCAATACAACCCAATCCCCAATGGGGTAGTCCTGGGTGGCCCCTTGTCTACCAAAGACACACCGACCACCGTCGTGGCCAAAACAATCCCACTCGGGGACTCGGTACCAGAATCTCAACAATGGGCACACAAGCCGGTTATGCCTGCTTACCGGGCCAGGGTAAGCATGCCCATAACCTTCCCTAGTTGGAGGCACCGACCAGAGGCATGTCAATGGACCGAATCAAGGCCTTCCCACAAGGCAAATGTGGTTGCACCGGGAAAATCTCGATTCAGCAGCACCATGACCCAGTCAACGATATATTCAAGTTGAGTTATACTCAGGTTCAACTTAAAATGAAAATGACCGGTGTCATAGCATGCCCTGAAATGCAATACTACACATGCATCACATGTTAACGAAAATGACTGATGTCAACCATATTCACAGTAAGCATACACATCAACAACTTATATTACTTTCCTGGTCAGGGTCACTCTCATTTTAACAATATATTTTGCAGCAAGTATTATCATATTCTCATGCAAGAAAACAACTTCGATTAATTTCTCATATGCATAGCAAAGATTTTACTATCACCTCAAGCAAATCCTATTTTCCTTGCCAACCAAGTTAGGTTCAAACATTCTGTAAATTAGGTAAAAATGGCTGAACAAATACTTAACATGATATTTTCTAGCAAATATAAGTATTTTATTGATGCAAGAAAATAACTTTAAACAATTATTCATATGCATAACAAATCATTGTATCATGACCACAGTTAGATCATAGCTACTTTACCAACTAAACTAGTTTCAAGGTTTTGTAAATTGAGCATAATACCAACACACACTTAACAGAATATAAATAACATGAAAGTTATTTAAATGCATGGATTAATCATTTCATTCGAGTAAGAAAATCCTCAATATTGAAATGGCACCATGAAAATGTTGTTGTGGCTTGCCTTAGTGCAGATGAGGTTCACAAGCCTTCTGGTGATCCTCAAGACAAGCCTCGCCCTCTGAAAATAATTTTAAACACGAGAAGAAAATATCAAGAACTCTTCTGAAAATCACCAGAAATTCTAGACAGCTCAGAAAAATCTCATTTTTGGTGAGCTGCTAGATTTCTTTGCAAAGAACATAATGCAAAAAGAATCAATTCATTTGGACTTATGGTTGAAAAGTTATAGCTGTTTGAAGCTCTCTGGAATTGGATTGAATTTGAATTTAAATAAACAGACTAGGGGGTGACGTCAAAGGCGTAAAGCCTCAGGGCACCACCACTCATACCGCTTCGCACGCGTACAGACTGGCTGACTAGCGGGCCCCGCTATTCAGGTGAGAAGGAGGGGAGAAGGAAACAGAGGAGGGTCGCGGCTTCGCCAGAGCTCTCGCCGGGGACGAGGGCTCCTTGGCCAAAACCAGAGGGATGGATCGAGAGAGGGGGTTGAGGCGCACCTGCCTGTACCCGTAGCGTAGCTAGGGGTGGTCAGAAGGCGTCGAAATCGACCTCGCAAGCGGAGGCAGAGGGCGGTGGTCACCGGAGATGAGGAAGACGGTGACCAGAGGCAACTTCAGGGGCTCTAGAGGGATGGGATGGCTTCACCGGAGAGAGGCAGAGGCCCTAGAAGGATCGCCTTGGCCTGGGAGGGGCTGGAGCTACTGTGGCGACCAGAGGGGATCGTCGGTGAGCTCGAGGGCAACAGCCCGCGGCCTGCCCGGCCGGGCTACGGTTTGCTACGCGCTGGTGGGGTGTGTGGGAGTGGTGGATGGTGCTCGAGGAGGCTGGGGCGCCTCCATTTATAGGCGAGCGGAGAGGGGGGGTTCGGGCTCCGCTGGTGGACACCTGTCCATGGCGCCCGGTGACGAGCGGCGTCAGTGAGAGGGGGAGAAGGTGATGCAGTTCACGCGGCAACTATGGGCAAGCGGGGACGAGCACAGGAACGAGGAGAAGGCAACAAGCACAGTGCACACCGCACTGTTGGGTTGGCCGGACCGTGCCCGTGCTTGCTGCGGCAAGCTCCGGCGTCGGCGAGCGCCAGGGGGAGTTAATGGCGTTGAGACGATGATGGTGGCGAGGTTTGGCATGCTTAGGCTGGCGGGGAAGCGAGCACGTGATCAAGAGAGGCTCGGGCGTGTCGCAGAGCACGTAGGCTGCATGCCAGCACGCCTGGACGAACGTGGTCACAGCGTGAACTCTGACCTCATGTTGACCTAAGCCCAAACTCCATGTCTGGCATGTTGTTCGTGGTAGTTTTGAATGTTACCATGCTTTGGTTTGGCTCCAGATGCAGTAGAGAAAATTTTACACTCTAGGTAAGTTTCTGGTCAGTAACTTTGAGGTGTTATTGAGGTCAAATGGCTAGGAGTTGGGGGCTATGCTTTGGAGGCTAGCCATCATCTACTAAGGTGATGATGCACAAGAAATTTCAGGCACATGGGAGCAAGTAAAATGGTAGTTGCTGTAGAAACCACCATTTCTGTCCAGAACAGAAAATATTTTTTGTAGCAAAAATATTCCAAAAAGTGATGAAATATTTTTGCTCAGGAAGGTGCCCTAGGGTTCAAAGAATAATTGGGAATTTTCTCAGATTTTTGTGGGCAAGAGAAATGAGGGTTGCTTTGGAGCTCATTCAAATAGCTAGGGTTTTAGAGAAGAAAAATGAATATTTTTCATTTAAGAAAAATATTCCCAAGATTATTTTGAGATGGATCAGAAGGGGAATGATGATTAGGGAGGGGAATGATGCACTTGGGTGAAAGCCAAGGGTACCCAAGTGTTTAAGTCCATATGAAAAGAATCGAAAACCCCAACTTCCAAAATAAATCCAAATGAAAATCAGGCAAATAAGAGAGGGGGGAAATCAGGCTGTCACAAACCTCCCCCACTTAGAATGAATCTCGTCCTCGAGATTCGGTTGCTTGGGAAACCCACTCTGGATAATGAGCACTTAGGAATTCTTCCCGCTCCCAAGTTGATTCTGACTCTGGACCCCGATTCCAAGTCACATCATTCTAGCCGGTAACACCTCATATCACTTTGTGGCCTCACGCATGGTATTCCCACGGGTGTCGCCTTACCATGGCCCGGGACCGTTTGTGCCTTTTGGCTCATGTATATGATAGTGTCGCTAGCATCCATATGACAGAGAACCCGGGCCGACATGGCTAGTCGTGAACCCAAAGCGGCACCAATCTATGGGGACAGGCATACATGAATCACATCGAGCATGTCAGTCAGCAGCGTGTGAATCCGGGCTGTAGCACTGGGCTAACAAGACTCCGGGAACCCGGGCTGTAGCAGGCTAGGCAGGACTCCGGATGTCACCGCGTGACATTTCCCCGAAGGGACAGACACAGGAACGAAGTGAAACACATGCCGGCCAGTCAAGTGCCCTGAGCAGTAGTGCTGGGCTAGCAGGACTCCGGTGAACCGGGCTGTAGCGGACTACTATGGCTCATGGAAGCACTAGACTACATTTCCCCATAAGAGAGGCTGCCAAGGATAAACAACTAGATTGTCGGATTCCACACATACCAAGCATTCCAATCATACACACAATATGCTCGATATGTGTAAATACAACATGGCATCACAACATAACTCTACGACTCAAGTATTTATTCATTAGGCTCCGAGGAGCCAAGATATTACAAACATGGGTCTCATGACCCAACAATCATAGCATACAAATCAAAGCACATGCGGAAGCTTAACATGTCTGAGTACAGACATCTACAAATGAAAGAGGCTAAGAAGCCTGACTATCTACCAGATCCTGCCGAGGGCACAAGATCATAGCTGAGGTAGCAAGCTAAACGTCGAAGCCCACACGGAACTACTAGCAAGACTGACGTCTCTCTGCAAAACATAAATTAAGCAAACATGAGTACAATTGTACTCAGCAAGACGTACATCAGAACTAACTACATATGCATCGATATCAACAAAGGGGTAGTGGAGTTTAACTGCAGCAAGCCAGCTTTGACCCAGTGGCTAACCTGAACTACGACTACAAGCAACTCTTTTGAGGTGGCGCACATGAGTCCACATATTCACCATTCAATACACCACTATGGATCCGCTCCCGTCTCCCTACGAGAAGGCCATCCATAGCACTCACACTTATCTTGCGAGTTTTAGAGTATCCACTTTCACTTGTCTATGAACTATGCAAGGGGTCCAAGTTTCCATATCCGAGGAATCCGACTATTCGAATAGATAATGATAACCCTGCAGGGGTGTACTTCTTCACACACGCTCCCACCACTTACCGTCGTTTACACAACATGTACTCGGCAACCTTCAAGCGGAAGCCCAACGAGAGTGTCGGCCACGGCCTACCTAAACACTTAAGTCTCTAGTCCAGGTTTATCGCCTATCCAGGTTCCATCCGCAGGGAGTCCGGCCGAGGTTTCCACATACGGCCCCGAACGATGTGAACAGGGTTCCCGAGACACCAAACGGGTGCCCGGTACACCGTGCCACGGTGTATCTACCGCATCATAGCCCACCCCTAGGGTCAGCGCTACGCACGACCACCAACACATAACGTACAAACACCAGAGACTAGTTGCAACTCCTGGACAGAGTACTAGGGTGATTAAGAAGCCGAGAGGGTCAATTAAGGATCCCAATGAGTGGTAGTAGCTGTTCATGGATCACAGACACAGAACTCAGTTCCTGAGGACGGCTGCAATGAGACAACCCACCATGTACTCCTACATGGCCTCTCACCGCTACCTTTACCAAATTGTGTTCACACACTTAGCTCTCAACGGTAGGACGTGTTCACCACGTTCCAATGCATTCCCGATGAATCAGACCTGACTCAACTCTAAGCAGTAGCAGGCATGACAAACAAGCATGAACGAGTAGGCACATCAGGGCCCAAATAACTCCTACTCATGCTAGTGGGTTTCATCTATTTACTGTGGCAATGACAGGTCATGCAAAGGAAAGGGGTTCAGCTACCGCAACATGTAAATTTGAATCATTGTTGTCCTAATGCAGTAAAAGAGATCAGGAGCGAGAGAGTGGGATTGTATCAGAATGAACAAGGGGGTTTTGCTTGCCTGGCACTTCTGAAGGTAGTATAACTCTTCATCGGTGTCATTGATCAAATCGTCGAAACATACGTCTACCGGGGGGGAACAATCACCGGCAAACACTAAAAGAATACAATCAATGCAATGCACATTGTGATGCATGATCATGACATGTCAATATGTTGTGATTGAGCTAATGCAACTAGCAACCATATTAAATGAAGTTGGTCTGAACCAAGGGTTCAAATTCAAACTCCATATGTGCTTATTTAAATGTCAATTATGAAAATTGCCCTGTATAGCAATCCTAGGTGGTTCAAACATTCATGCAAATGCCATAAACATATTCCTTGAATTTTTCTGATAATTTCGCATATATAAATTATTTGATTTGGAGCTACGGTTGATTTTCTATGAATTTTAGAAGTTTTGGGTATTTTCTGGAATTTTCTGAATTATTTAAAAATCCAGAAAATCACTTACTGCGTCAGCATGACATAGGTGTGACGTCAGCTGGTCAAATGGGTCGGCTAGGTCAAACCTGACCTGTGGGACCCATACGCCAGTGTCTCAGGCTGGTTTGGGTGGATGACAGGTGGGACCGGTCAACGTTGACTTGACCAAAGTCAAAGCTGACATGTGGGGTCCACCAGGTTAGCACTAATCTAAACCGATAATTTACACTAACCTAATCTATTTTAGTTAGCCGGTTAGTTGGGCGGTGGGGCCCGGTTGTCATTGACTCCATGGGGAATCAGTAGGGTGCTTAGGCCCTAATGATGGTGCCACGTCAGCCACCGGCGTTTAACCGCCGGCAACAACAGACCACGGCGGTGCCCGCTTCGGGTTTGCTCTACGGGCCACCGTTCGACGCGCGGAAGGGCGCATTTTAAAGAGGGGAGAGAGACGCATCCGTGGGTGGCTGTGGTTCGAGCGGGGATGGACGGAGTCAACAACGGCGACCAAAACGGCGGCGGCCGGAGCACGATGGGTTGCGGGTTTGGGGTTGTGGTGCACGAGAGGGGGAGATGTTGGTGGCTACGGTCTCGTGGGGTCATTCTGAGCATGGTAGTGTACTCTGGTGGAAGCTCCAGTGGCTATAGCCACGACGGCAACATGGCGCGGCGGCGGCGAGCTTCGGCTCCGGCGAGAACGAGGGCTACAAGGTGCAATTGAGGCGGGGAAGAGAGGGGTTCGAAGCGGTAGCTCACAGCAGGGTCGTCGGTGATCTCAGCGTGCTCAGGGATGGCCTGGGGACAACGAATCGGTCGACGACGGCCGTCGGTGCAGAGGGCGAAGATGGCGTTGACGACAGCGCTCCAGGGCGTCCGGCGTCATGTGGCTCGGCGGAGAGGACCGGGGCGTCACGGCGGAGCTCTGGGGCACGTCAGGGAGGCTCAAAGATGGCTGTGGCCGTGGGGGAGCTCGTCGGCGGCGACGGCTGCGTTCGGTCGCGCGCGTGAGAGAGAGACAGAGAAGGGGACGAGGGCGAGGGAGAGTGCGAGAGAGGTCGAGGCTTGCGTGGCGTCTCCATATAAGGCCAGGGCGTCGACGGCGAGCGGCAAGCAGGAGCTAGCGAGGCGCGTGGCCAGCGCGCGGCGAGCACTTGCTGGTCCTTCTGTCCGGGGAGGAAGACGACAGGGAGGCTACGGTGGTGGGATGGGCCGGCCACTTGGGCCGCCAGGTAAGCCCAGGTACTATCTCTCTCTCTCTCTCTTTCTGTTTTCATTTATTTAATTCTCTGTTGTTTGTTTTGAATTAGTAGAAATACTAATCCATTTTAGAAAATTCTGAAAATAATCATAGGCACCTTTGGAATTACTCCCAACAACCTAAAATTACTTTCAAAAGCATTTGGGCATTTAAAAGTATTTATAGTATTTTAAATGCCCAAATGCAAATAGTTATGTCTTAAATCAAAAATCCAAAATGGCTCCAAAATTTATGAACCCATTTTTGGCAGAGGTTTTAGCTAGAACCAAAAATGATGAACATTTTTTAAGGGCATATTGGGTTCATTAAAAAATATTTAAAGTTGGTCCTATTTGCATTGCTTTGGTGCTAGGGGTTTGAACATCCCCATTTCAGTTTCATAAAAAAATAAACATGATGCCATGATGATCATGCAAGAGTAAGCAAAGCTAAGCTAGGGCTGTGACAACTCACCCCCACTAAACAAGAATCTCGTCCCGAGATTCAAGCATAGGGTAAGATGAAGGGGGATGCAAACTTAACCCAATCTTCACGATCCAAGTTGCACTTCATAAGAACGTTGGTTCGATCACCATCTTTGTCTCGATGTCTTGCTCTGAGAACTCCCACCAACATGAGAACGAGAGGGAAGGGAAAGCTCTAGAAGGATCGATCTTCTCGAAGATCAAACAACTCAGGATCAACTCATGGAGTGAGACATAGGAACATCTCTCCAATTGAGACACAAAGTTCACATCAGGGTGATGGAAATCATACGACGAGGATTCAAGTTGGTAGGTAGTAATTCCACACTTGAGTAAGGTGGTGCAAGGTTGCAAGGTTGCGAGGAGATAATTGTCATGAACCCATAATAGGGCACCTTGGAGAAGGTGACTCGTTGAACTGTTCCCTTAAGTGGCAAAAAGAATTACTTTTGATCCATAAATCATTGAAACTCTTCATACCAGATTAAGGCAATTTACAATTGATCGTTTGAGATAGCTCGAGGAGACAGCATACTCGGACTAGGATGGATGATGTGGACTACCTTGTTGAAGACAACACAAGGGATGATTTTGCTTACGCGTGCTCTCAAGAACTTGAGCATTTCCATATTCATCAAGGTTCTACCAACATCCGTGGCAAGGATCCTGGAAACACGACATACTACCATGATGACTAGTGATGGATGATGCGGATACAAAGGAATATAACACCTTCTCAGATCTGCCCTTAGCGAGGCTAAGGGTACAGAATCTGGACGATTGACCGAGAGACATTTAGCACTCCGCTTCTAATGTTCTCCTTGATGTGCTAGCATAATCCATTTATAGATATGGTTTGATATCTAGAACATCAAGTAAAAGGTTGGACTTCGGAAGCTCAAGAATCCATAAGGAATAACTACGGAGGCAGATCCTGCGAGATCCTTATGGGGAGGTGACCAACTTCTTCAACCAGGATACTACAATAATAGGCCTTCCGGCTAGGTGTGTTGGCCACGACATCCACGTTACCGGTTACAGAGAGACCAACAATATAGTTCTTGGAGTACGTTCCAACCATCATATCTGCCTGAGATTTAGACCTAGTTGGTGTTAGGATATTCCAGACCCATCCAGTCTAGAAGGAAAATGAGAGTTTGCAACACAATTTGACGAGATGACGTTGTGAGATTCTCGGGGAATGAACTACGATAGTAAGCTCCAAAACATGAGTCGGTTCTGCTACAAGCATGTGAACACGTTGTCCCAGACAAGCATGGTCACCTGGTAGTCTTACAACGAAACACTACCGAGTTCGGAGGGGGGGGGGGTAACCATTAACAAGGATATCGAAGTCCTTGCGTAAGTCTAGCTCTTAAGAATACACTTCTTCTCCTTGAACAAACCAATCAGTGGCTTAGTGTGCTAGGGACACATATGGAGTGGACATAATTAATCTACCAAACCATAGAATACTTCGCACGTATGCATGACTGATTTGAGATGATTCCAAGGGAAATAAAACAAACCTTCCTCAAATTCATGGTGGCAACTTACACCTAATGCATGTGAATTCGAGGAAGTCACTTCTTCCATCCAGGCATAAGCTTCATCAACAGAACACGAAAGCATTGCTTACAAAGTTTCCAATACTAACTTAGATGTTCAACATGAATCATGGGGGAGACAACATGCTGCTGATGGGCTCAACAGCAACTCATCGGAGTTTCCATATCACTAGACTTCCACCATCATGTGAACACGGTGATAGCATTGGTCAGACCAAAAGATGTAATGGTGTTTGCTCGAGGGATCAACCACGAGTAAGACAACATTACGAACATTGTTGGTTCTGATTTGACTTGACGATAGCCCATACTCAAGTCAAAGTTTTGACAAGACAATAAATCCAACAACTGACCACGAGGACCAATTGGTGAAGATATCATCTTTGTTCAACACACGCACACACAAAAAAATATCCCTTAACATGAACTAGGTCAGACAAGCTTTTATCTTCCAACTATGCAAGTTGTTGTTTAGCTTAACCAACTAGCTCAGGGGTATCTAACACCGATTCTTGGAGGAAAGGCGTGGCTACAAGAAACCAACTTGATCACGAACTCAACATAGCGGTTAGGTGACAACCTGGTAACACTTCCGAGAAGATATTCAGAAAATCATGAACCACCGATATGCCACTAAGCTCGAGAACAATCTTGCTTTTCAGGGCAAGGCGATATGACCAAATAAGCAAGGATAGACACAGTCCCATCTCTTGATCGAAGAGTGCACCAGGAAAATGGACTAGGTAGCAAGATTAATCTTAGAATGGTAGTTCAATAACCA
Organism: Triticum aestivum; assembly: GCF_018294505.1. Classification (NCBI taxonomy): domain Eukaryota; kingdom Viridiplantae; phylum Streptophyta; class Magnoliopsida; order Poales; family Poaceae; genus Triticum; species Triticum aestivum. The sequence continues at coordinate 105,520,480 of NC_057809.1, forward strand.
ACACGCTAAGAATGAGAATATTGTCCATTTACTACCAAGCAACAAGTTGCTCGGAGTATTGATTTCACACATCATGATTCACTTGTCGACATTCCGGTTACAATAACACGGGAACCGAGGAATGAAAAATGATGGCAAGAAGTATCACTGCGTCAAGAATGTATAAGATATGGTGCAATTCTCATGACAATCCTGACATAAAGGGGGTAATACTCCAGGATAGAACAGAGCAAAAGCTGGATTGGCATTTGATCTGCAGAACTCAACTTCTTTGACCCAATCCTGGATATGGATGAGGTACTGGAGTTTGTTTCTCCTAGTCATTCTGAAATAGAATGGCTTAACGGACCACAAGAATAATAAGCATCGATAACATGGATGCACAATTACTCCTGACTATCAATTGATAGGCAATGGTCGGAATACAAATGAAGAGGGACAACTCAAGAGGACGTATACCTTTCTGAGTTGTGGATGCATAGATTAATATGTCGAACCAAGTTCAACAAGTTTCTTCCAGATAACCCATGCAGGAAGGTAGGACTGGCAGAATCACAATTATGAATGGAGAACTCCTCAAGAGTACTCTGATTGTGATATTTTGGTTCAAAGAACTTCTGCCTTAATGGTTCATGGTATTGGAAGAAAGAAATACCACGGACCTCGAGGACTGTCGCAAGGTTACTAATATCCTAAAGGAACGAGCAAACACTATCAACAGGAGGTAAGTAGGGTGAATCTCGGGTTCAAGAACCCAGGAATAGAATACCTACTACTAAATGGCATCACGGGATGCTTTCAAGAATGGTGGCCAGAATCATCACACCGGAACACAAAACATGGCTAGATTACTAGGTGACTCCCATAATAATAGCTCCAACATATATGTCGAGGCAACAGAGTACCTCAACTCACCGATTAGTGTGATTAATCTGGCCCAATTGGACATCAGGAACAGGAGGAAGGGGTTTGCAAATGCATCAGACTATTTAGTAACCAGGAATGACTCGGACAGCATAACGGCTGTAATTTCTCAAAAGATTTGAGACAACCTGCAAAAATGGTGGCATAACCACTCAACATCATCATATCAAGGTTCTGGGACCAATTATGAACACACGGAAGTACTGGAAACTGAAATGCGGCATGAATCCATCAATCCTATAAGTCAACGGGTTAGTAACACGTCATCCTCATAGATAGATGAGAAGGCCTAGTTTCTTAACCCCGTAGAAAGGAAGAGGGTGACTCAGATCAGAGGGCATGAGATATAAGGAGTAAAAAGAGCCTTACGTTCCCTTCCACAATCAATTCCCTTACATAACTAAAGCATTTCTAGACTCGACTTCGACCAGTTTGGCTTGGTAATCATACAGGCAGTCAGGCTCTGATACCAAAGCTGTCAGAACCCCGATTCCAAGTCACATCGATCTAGCCGGTAACACCTCATATCACTTTGCGGCCTCACACACGGTATTCCCACGGGTGTCGCCTTACCATGGCCCGGGACCGTTTACGCCTTTTGGCTCACATATATGATAGTGTCGCTAGCATCCATATGACAGAGAACCCAGACCGACATGCCTAGTCGTGAACCCAAAGCGGCACCAACCTATGGGGACAGGCATACAAGAATCACCTCTAGCATGTCGGTCAGCAGCGTGTGAATCCGGGCTGTAGCACTGGGCTAACAGGACTCCGGGAACCCGGGCTATAGTAGGCTAGGCAGGACTCCAGATTTCACCGCGTGGCATTTCACCAAAGGGACAGAAATAGGAATGAAGTGAAACACATGCCGGCCAGTCAAGTGCCCTGAGCAGTAGTGCTGGGCTAGCAGGACTCCGGTGAACCGGGCTGTAGCAGACTACTATGGCTCATGGAAGCACTAGACTACATTTCCCCATAATGGAGGCTGCCAAGGATAAACAACTAGATTGTCGGATCCCACACATACCAAGCATTCCAATCATACACACAATATGCTCGATATGTGTAAATACAACATGGCATCACAACATAACTCTACGACTCAAGTATTTATTCATTAGGCTCTGAGGAGCCAAGATATTACAAACATGGGTCTCATGACCCAACAATCATAGCATACAAATCAAAGCACATGCAGAATCTTAACATGTCTGAGTACAGACATCTACAAATGAAAGAGGCTAAGAAGCCTGACTATCTACCAGATCCTGCCGAGGGCTCAAGATCGTAGCTAAGGTAGCAAGCTAAACGTCAAAGCCCACACGGAACTACTAGCGAGACTGACGTCTCTCTGCAAAACATAAATTAAGCAAACATGAGTACAATTGTACTCAGCAAGACTTACAACAGAACTAACTACATATGCAATGGTATCAACAAAGGGGTAGTGGAGTTTAACTATGGCAAGCCAGCTTTGACCCAGTGGCTAACCTGAACTATGACTACAAGCAACTCTTTTGAGGTGGCGCACATGAGTCCACATATTCGCCATTCAATACACAACTATGGATCCGCTCCCGTCTCCCTACGAGAAGGCCATCCATAGCACTCACACTTATCTTGCAAGTTTTAGAGTATCCACTTTCACTTGTCTATGAACTATGCAAGGGGTCCAAGTTTCCATATCGGAGGAATCCGGCTATTCGAATAGATAATGATAACCCTGCAGGGGTGTACTTCTTCACACATGCTCCCACCACTTACCGTCGTTTACACGACATGTACTCGACAACCTTCAAGCGGAAGCCCAACGAGGGTGTCGGCCACGGCCTACCTAAACACTTAAGTCTCTAGTCCAGGTTTATCGCCTATCCAGGTTCCATCCGCAGGGAGTCCGGCCGAGGTTTCCACATACGGCCCCGAACGATGTGAACAGGGTTCCCGAGACACCAAACGGGTGCCCGGTACACCATGCCACGGTGTATCTACCGCATCATAGCCCACCCCTAGGGTCAGCACTACGCACGGCCGCCAACACATAACGTACAAACACCAGAGACTAGTTGCAACTCCTGGACAGAGTACTAGGGTGATTAAGAAGCCGCGAGGGTCAATTAAGGATCCCAATGAGTGGTAGTAGTTGTTCATGGATCACAGACACAGAAGTCAGTTCCTGGGGAAGGCTGCAATGACAACCCACCATGTACTCCTACATGGCCTCTCACCGCTACCTTTACCAAATCATGTTCACACACTTAGCTCTTAACGGTAGGACATGTTCACCATGTTCCAATTCATTCCCGATGAATCAGACCTGACTCAACTCTAAGCAGTAGCAGGCATGTCAAACAAGCATGAACGAGTAGGCATAGCAGGGCCCGAACAACTCCTACTCAAGCTAGTGGGTTTCATCTATTTACTGTGGCAATGACAGGTCATGCAAAGGAAAGGGGTTCAGCTACCGCAACATGTAACAGTTGAATCGTTGTTGTCCTAATGCAGTAAAAGAGAGCAGGAGCGAGAGAGTGGGATTGTATCGGAATGAACAAGGGGGTTTTGCTTGGCTGGCACTTCTGAAGGTAGTATAACTCTTCATCGGTGTCATTGATCACATCGTCGAAACATACGTCTACCGGGGGGAACAATCACCGGCAAACAATGAAAGAATACAATCAATGCAATGCACATTATGATGCATGATCATGACATGTCAATATGTTGTGATTGAGCTAATGCAACTAGCAATCATATTAAATGAAGTTGGTTTGAACCAAGGGTTCAAATTCAAACTCCATATGTGCTGATTTAAATGTCAATTATGCAAGTTGCCCTGTACAGCAACCCTAGGTGGTTCAAACATGCATGCAAATGCCATAAATAGATTCCTTGAATTTTTTTTGATAATTTTGCATATATTAATTATTTGATTTGGAGCTACGGTTGATTTTCTATGAATTTTAGAAGTTTTGGGCATTTTTTGGAATTTTCTGAATTTTTTCAAAATCCAGAAAATCACTTACTGCGTCAGCATGACATAGGTGTGACGTCAGCAGGTTAACTGGGTCGGCCAGGTCAAACCTGACCTGTGGGACCCATACGTCAGTGTCTCAGGCTTGTTTGGGTGGATGACAGGTGGGACCGCTCAATGTTGACTTGACCAAAGTCAAAGCTGACACGTGGGGTCCACCAGGTTAGCACTAATCTAAACCGATAATTTACACTAACCTAATTTATTTTAGTTAGCTGGTTAGTTGGGTGGTGGGGCTCGGTTGTCATTGACTCTAGGGGGTAATCAGTAGGGTGCTTACGCCCTAATGATGGTGCCACATCAGCCACCGGCGTTTAACCGCTGGCGATGACAGACCACGGCGGTGCCTGCTTCGGGTTTGCTCTACGGGCCACCATTCGATGCGCAAAAGGGCGCATTTGAAAGAGGGGAGAGATACGCATCCGTGGGTGGCCGTGGTTCGAGCGGGGATGGACGTAGTCAACGACGGCGACCAAAACGGCGGCGGCCGGAGCACGGTGGGTTGCGGGTTTGGGGTTGCGGTGCACGAGAGGGGGAGATATTGGTGGCTATGGTCTCGTGGGGTCATTCTGAGCACGGTAGTGTACTCTGGTGGAAGCTCCAGTGGCTATAGCCACAACGGAAACATGGCGCGGCAGCGGCGAGCTTCGGGTCCAGTGAGAACGAGGGCTACAAGGTGCAATCGAGGCGGGGAAGAGAGGGGTTCGAAGCGGTAGCTCACAGCGGGGTCGTCGGTGATCTTAGCATGCTCGGGGATGCCCTGGTGACGACGAATCAGTCGACGACGGCCTTCGATGCAGAGGGCGAAGATGGCATCAACGACGGTGCTCCAGGGCGATCGGCGTCATGTGGCTCGGCGGAGTGGACCGGGGCGTCACGGCAGAGCTCGCGGGCGTGTCGGAGAGGCTCAGAGATGGCTGTGGCCGTGGGGGAGCTCATCGGCGGCAACGGCTGCGTTCGGTCGCGCGCGTGAGAGAGAGACAAAGAAGGGGATGAGGGCGAGGGAGAGTGCAAGAGGCTTGCGTGGCGTCTCAATAGAAGGCCAGGGTGTCGACGGGGAGCGGCAAGCAGGAGCTGGCAAGGCGCGTGGCTAGCGCGCGGCGAGCACGCGCTCGTCCTTCTGTCCGGGGAGGAAGATGACAGGGAGGCTGCGGTGGTGGGCTGGGCCGGCCACTTGGGCCACCAGGTAAGCCCAGGTACTATCTCTCTCTCTCTCTCTCTCTCTCTCTTTTTCTGTTTTCATTTATTTAATTCTCTGTTGTTTGTTTTGAATTAGTAGAAATACTAATCCATTTTAGAAAATTCTGAAAATAATCATAGGCACCTTTGGAATTACTCCCACCAGCCTAAAATTACTTTCAAAAGCATTTGGGCATTTAAAAGTATTTATAGTATTTTAAATGCCCAAATGCAAATAGTTATGTCTTAAATCCAAAATCCAAAATGGCTCCAAAATTTATAAACCCATTTTTGGCAGAGGTTTTAGCCAGAACCAAAAATGATGAACATTTTTTAAGGGCATATTGGGTTCATTGAAAAATATTTAAAGTTGGGCCTATTTGCATTGCTTTGGTGCTAGGGGTTTGAACATCCCCATTTCAGTTTCATAAAAAAAATAAACATGATGCCATGATGATCATGCAAGAGTAAGCAAAGCTAAGCTATGGATGTGACAGCGAGTAGCTCCAACTAATAGGCAACAGTACCCACTCGGGACATAACCGGGAATGGACCAATAAACCTGGGTGCCAACTTTCCACGGGTCTGAAATCTCTTGACTCCTTTCATAGGAGTGACTCGGAGGTATACGTGTTATCCGAGTTCAAAATTGATCTATCGGTGCTTTGCATCATAATAACTTTTCTGTCGAGATTTGGCCAATTGCAATCTGTCTCTGATTCCTTAACTTCTTTCTCAGCTTCCATCATGAGATCTGTTCCAAAGATACGGCTATCTCCAGTTTGAGACCAATTTAAAGGAGTGTGGCACTCACGGCCATATAGAGCTTCATACGGTGACATCTTTAGACTGGTCTGGAAGCTATTGTTGTAAGAAAACTCGGCATATGGAAAGCAATCTTCCCATTTAGGTCCTTGGGCTAAAGCACAGGCTCGCAACATATCTTCGAGTATTTGATTTACCCGCTCCGTCTGTCCATCAGTCTAAGGATGATAAGTAGTACTATACTTCAGCATTGTCCCAAGGCTTGATGGAGACAGGACCAAAAAGTGGAGGTAAACAGGGAACCTCGGTAGGAAGTGATGGTTCGGGGTACTCCATGCAGACTGACGATTCTGGATACATACAGTTGTGCAAGTTCATCCGCTCTGTATCTGGTGCTGATTGGGATGAAGTGAGCAACCTTGGTTAAGGTGTCCACTATGACCCATATTGCATCCTTGCCTCGCTGGATCTTAGGCAGTCCTGTAATGAAATCCATACAAACGTCATCCCATTTCCATTGCGAAATCGATGGTGGTTGGAGGAGTCCGGCTGGCTTCTGATGCTCTGCCTTCACCTTGTTGCATATGTCGCAACAGGCCACAAAGTAGGCAATGTCTTTCTTCATTCCATCCCACCAGAATATTTGTCTAAGGTCCTCATACATTTCGTACCTCCCGGGTGAATGGAATATGAGGATTTGTGTGCTTCCGACAGGATTTTCTTCTTTAAGTCCGTCTGATTGGGTACACAAATTCGTCCATAGAATTGGAGGGTACCGAATTTGTCCTTGGAGAAATCTGGGGTCTGCCCTGCCATCAGGCTCTTGGCATGTCTCTACAACTTGATGTCAGCTGGCTGGGCCTCGCAGATCTCTTCCTCAAGTGTGGGGGTAACTTCCAAAAGATTAGTGAGGCCAGCATCCACTATGACCAGGTTGAGCTGAGCGATCTCCTCTTGGAGTTTGGGAGGCAAGGATTTCGACATGGCATTTAAGCTTACATGCTTTCGACCGAGGGCAGCGGCAACTACGTTGGCCTTACCCGGGTGATAATTTATTCCAAGATCATAATCCTTGACCAACTCTAGCCATCTTCATTGACGGAGATTTAAATCCGGCTGAGTAAATATGTATTTAAGACTTCTGTGATCGGTAAAAATTTGGCACCTTTTTCCAATGAGGTAGTGTCTCCAAATTTTTAACGCATGAACCACCACAGCCAATTCCAAATCATGAGTAAGAAAATTTCCCTCGTGGGGTCGTAGCTGTCGCAATGCATATGCTACTACCTTGTTGTCTTGCATAAGTACGCAACCAAGGCCTTGCCTGGAGGCGTCACAATATACATCAAAGCTGTGATAAATGTCTGGGAGAGTCAATACAGGTGCAGTGGTCAGCCGTATCTTTAGCTCATTGAAAATTTTCTCACAGTCCTCCGTCCATTCAAACTTCTTATCCTTTTTGAGCAGCTCTGTCATGGGTTTAGCAATCTTGGAAAACCCCTCAATGAAATGACGATAATATCCAGCTAATCCGAGAAAACTCCGGATCTATGTCACTGTCGTGGGCGGCAACCAATCGAGCACATCTTTTACTTTGCTCGGGTCCACAGCTATACCTTCAGCGGATAGTACATGTTCGAGAAACCCAACTTGCTTGAGCCAAAACTCACATTTACTGAATTTGGCGTAAAGCCGATGGTCGTGGAGTCATTGTAGCACTGCTCGGAGGTGATCCTCGTGCTCTTATTCACCCTTGGAGTAAATGAGGATGCCATCGATGAAGACTACCATGAAATTTTCGAGGAAGTCCATGAATACTTTGTTCATCATATGCATGAAGAAAGCAGGGGCATTGGTGATACCAAAGGACATCATTGTATATTCATAAAGACCGTACCGAGTGGTGAATGCGGTCTTAGGAATAGCTTCCTTTTTAATTTTGAGCTGATGACATCCGGTCCGTAAATCGATCTTAGATAATACTTTAGCCCCACTAAGTTGATCAAACATATCATCAATCCTTGGCAGCGGTATTTATTTTTGATGGTGACCTTATTCAGCTGGCGATAATCTACGCACATGCGGAGGCTGCCATCCTTTTTGTCTATGAAAATAGCAGGTGATCCCCATGGTGAAGAGCTGGGACGAATATATCCTTTTTGGAGCAGTTCATCAAGCTGTTTCTTTAGCTCCACTAATTCTGATGAGGGCATCCGGTAATACTTGTTGTATAACGGTGCAGTTCCGGGCACAAGATCTATTGCAAATTCTAGGTCTCAATCTGGTGGCATGCTTGGCAGTTCTTTTGGAAATACATCAGGGTACTTACTGACCACAGGAATTAATTCCAACTCAGCCAGAGCCCAGAGCGATGAAAACCAATTCTTGCTTGGGTATATCCTTGCAAGCATAGAATTTGGTAGTCCGCCCATTCGGACTGGTTAAAGTGACTTCTCGTGTTGCGCAGTTTATGCAAACTTGATATTGGGTCAACCAATTCATACCCAATATAATATCCAACTTTTCAGACTCAATAAGTATCAGAGAGGTTCGAAAGTAGACTCCGTTGATATTGATTTCCAGATCACGGCAGACCAGATTGCTCTTGATTAAAGATCCCGGGGTTTGTACCTGCATATTTTTGCCCAAAAGTGTACAAGGAAATTTGTTTTGGGCAACAAAACTCCGAGAAATAAAAGAATGGGAAGCCCAGAGTCAAATAAAATTACGGCAGGTATGTCATTAACAGAAAACATACCAATGACGACTTCGGGGTTCTCTTGGGCTTCATTGGCTGAGAGATGATGCACGTGCCCAGTAATGTTTTGCTGGGTTGGGCATGACTCTATAAAGTTGACTTGTGGCCTGAATGGGGCATTCACCTTGTTGTTCTTGGGGCACTGCCTGGCATAATGTCCGTTCTGCCCACAATTGAAGCACGAATTATTGCGCTGACGCTCCTCATGCATGGGATTGGTCACGATATTCCTGACTTGAGTGGTGGTCTTGTTAACATTCTGTTGCCAATTTGGCTTGTTTTCCACCTGAGTCTGCTGCCAGGTATGAGCCTTTTGCACTGGTTTCCCATCCTTATTTGGCTCAAACTTATGCTTGTTGTCATTGTTGACAGGCCTATTATCTGATATAAGCTTGTGCTCCCGTTCAGCAATGAAAGCCTTGTACACCAGAGTTTGGAAATCTGGGAAATCAAACATACTGAGAGTACACCGGAGTTGCGAATTTAAGCCTCCAAGAAATCTGTCAATCTTCCTTTCTTCGGTGGCCACGTCATAAAGGGAGTAACGGGCCAGATGATTGAATTTTAGCAAATATTCCCCCACAAACTAATTTCCTTGGACGAGTGCGTGAAATTCACGCTGCTTAACCTTCATAACTCCAGTAGGGATATGATATTTCTGGAACTGATCCTTAAATTTTTCCCAGGTGATTTGTTCATCAGCAGGCCACATGGCTTTTCCATTTTCCCACCATATGGCAGTAGCGCCTTCAAGGTAATGAGTTGCAAATGGAACTTTATCCTTTTCTTCAGTACGAGCAATCTCAAGCTTTTTATCAATGGTACGCAACCAATCGTCTGCATCCAATGGGTCAACAATCTGACTGAAACTAGGTGGCTTGGTCCTTTGAAAATCTGACAGCTTTGAGTAATGACCGTTCTGATTTCCATTCTGTCCAACCATAGCTTGCACACTTCTTAATATTTCAAGCAGATCATTGTTCCTTCTTTCCTCAAACATACGCAGAATTTGCTCGGTGGAGGGCGGATTTGGCGGTGGAGGCGGTGGCGGAACATACGGCTCGGGAGAATGTCCTGCTTGTCATGCGGAACGACGAACAGGAGTTCCCTCATGAACGTTGCTACTGCTGCCTCCCTGCGTCATCCTATTGTGGATTTTCCCAAGACAACGCAATCGAGATGAGAAACATCCAAGAATAAATTTGGGGAAAAGCCAGCGACAAATCCTGGAAGAAAACAAAAGAGGGAAGAAAATACGGCGAATAAAGTACCAACATAATTATACATAGACTCATACATGAAAGACAAACAACATGATAGGTTCAACTACTCTCATATATGCAACGAAACATCATGACTTGTACGGCTACATCCGTACATTATCCGGACGATTGCGAATACTCCGAGGTACTACTGCTCTGCTGGTGTTGCGATGTCCTCCCCTGAAGCATACTCGGATCCTGAACTGGCGAGGTTAACGGAAACCTCCGGGGTAAAGGTAACACGACGACGCTGCCTCAAGGGCTCTCCCTCAGGGGTAGGGGTAGGATGAAGAATCGGGGCTACAGAAGTAGAGATAAGTGAAACCCACTCGGCAGGAGTACTGAGAGGGTTCACCGTCGAGGTGCCTGAGCTACTCGGGGGAGTAACCGGTGAAACAGGGGAACTAGAACTGGCTGGAATATAAGGAGTAAATCCCAGAGAAGATGGAGTAGTGGCAGATCTAGTAGTGACCAAAGCAGCGGCTAAAGCAGTACGGGCACGAGTTAGCTCTCGAGCCAGCTCGTGGATCATAAGATAGCTAGCAGTGACATAATGAGCAAGGTGGCTAGCAACGCTATCAGACTCCGGATCAATGATCTAGAAACAAACACGACCATTGTCGTGTAGAGAAGGGAAGTAAAAGAAACCTGGATGGTTTTGCATTCGGATCTCGTTGTAGCGAAGCTCAACAAGGACCTCGAATGCAGCAAACTAGACAGCCTGAGAAGCGGTAGAGGCGTAACCGCTCCGAGAAGTACGAGTGTAAGAGCCGGAATTGGAACTAGTGCGCAGAGTAACCACTGCGTGATACTCATACACTGAATCAGCTAGACGCTCCCGGTACACATGATAGACTGGATCGTCTCCGAGGGGGTACAGCCGACGCCAAACATTGCGAAGGAGGTGCGGTGACATGTACGACATTAGCTGCAACTGGCACGGATACGGCACCGGAGCCATCTACACTCACAACCATTAGTAGGTTAGCATAAAAATATAAATCAAGTGCATGCAATGCAACAATCGGCTACATTAGCTACCGGCACTCAACTTAAACTCGTATCTAACATCTAGTTAACACGTCATAGTCTAGCGTGGCCTACAGTCAGCGCGGCTCTAGTACCAAGCGTTGTGGCACCCCGGCTCAAAGCGACCAGTTTACCCTGCATTGCCAGCCCAGAGACCATGTCTTCTGGCAACACACAACATCTTGGTACAGAAAAACAACCGCTTTATTAAGGCTAGCGGATCAGGGTTTATATTACAACAGATGTCGAGGCCGAGCAGCATGCACGGTGCGGCTGAACAATATGTACATTATTGAGGGAACATAAAGGGGCCCTCGATCATAACAACTACGTGGCAGCGGAACAACGTCGTAGCGGGAACTCCATAGCATAGGGACACCGATGTGGACACGATCTAGACTCGAGCAGCGCTCCTTTCCAACGCGACTTTCCTGAAATCTGGCATGACACGCCAGGTGAGTACATTGAATGTACTTGCAAGCTCACAACATGCATAATCATAATGACAAACAATATCATGATATTTAACCAATTAATAATGCAATAATGTTCCAACATGCTGTGCTCATGCTCTTGAGATAAACATCCCTCGGGACTGACTTACCAACCATGATCGTTTTCGGATCACAAACAAACCACCATCATGGTCTTGAGCAGAGTAACTCGTGATCCTTACGGCGATCACCACCAAACCACCATCGTGGTCTTGTCCAGAGTAACTCGTGACCCTTACGGCGATCACAACCATGACCCCTATTGGGCCTTGAACATCTTGATGGCCTTCCCGCCATCTTATCAGTGCAAAGTTCATAACTTAGTGTGCAAGTTTATTAAACGTTGACTCATGGTGGGACCTACTACGAGGCGTCCGTAACCGTGGACTCGTCTATCGATAGATTATACACTCTACAGAGGTAGCACACTTTACCCACACCACGGAACCCATGGCCTCGCACTCCCATTCGGGTGGACCAATGACATTCCGACAAAACCCTTCCATTGGCATGACACTCTCCCGGCCACTCCGACCCAATTCCCAACGGGCTAGTCTTGGGTGGCCCCGTGTCTACCAAAGACACACCGACCACCGTCGTGGCCAAAACAATCCCACTCGGGGACTCGGTACCATAATCTCAACAACGGGCACACAAGGTTATGCCTGCTTACCGGGCCAGGGTAAGCATGCCCATAACCTTCCCTAGTTGGAGGCACCGACCAGAGGCATGTCAATGGACCGAATCAAGGCCTTCCCATAAGGCAAATGTGGTTGCACTGGGAAAATCTCTATTCAGCGGCACCATGACCCAGTCAATGATATATTCAAGTTGAGTTATACTCAGGTTCAACTTAAAATGAAAATGACTGATGTCATATCATGCCATGAAATGCAATACTACACATGCATCACATGTTAACGAAAGTGACTGATGTCAACCATATTCACACTAAGCATAAACATCAACAACTTATATTACTTTCCTGGTCAGGGTAACTCTTATTTTAACAATATATTTTACAGTAAGTATTATCATATTCTCATGCAAGAAAATAACTTCGATTAATTTCTCATATGCATAGCAAAGATTTTACTATCACCTCAAGCAAATCCTATTCTCCTTAACAACCAAATTAGGTTCAAACATTCTGTAAATTAGGTAAAAATGGCTGAACAAACACTTAACAAGATATTTTCTAGCAAATATAACTATTTTATTTATGCAAGAAAATAACTTTAAGCAATTATTCATATGCATAACAAATCATTGTATCATGACCACAATTAGTTCTTTGCTACTTTACCAACTAAACTAGTTTCAAGGTTCTGTAAATCGAGCATAATACCAACACACACTTAACAGAATATAAATAACATGAAAGTTATTTAAATGCATGGATTAACCATTTCATTCAAGTAAGAAAATCCTCAATATTGAAATGGCACCATGAAAATGTTGCTGCGGCTTGCCTTAGTGCAGATGAGGTTCACAAGCCTTCTGGTGATCCTCAAGACAAGCCTCACCCTCTGAAAATAATTTTAAACACGAGAAGAAAATATCAAGAACTCTTCTAAAAATCACCAGAAATTCTAGACAGCCCAGAAAAATCTCTTTTTTGGTAAGCTGCTAGATTTCTTTATAAAGAATATAATGCAAAAAGAATCAATTCATTTGGACTTATGGTTGAAAAGTTATAGCTGTTTGAAGCTCTCTGGAATTGGATTGAATTTGAATTTAAATAAACAGACTAGGGGGTGACGTCGAAGGTGTAAAGCCTCAGGGCGCCACCACTCGTACCGCTTCGCGCGCGTACAAAGTGGCTGACTAGCGGGCCCCACTAGTCCGGTGAGAAGGAGGGGCGAAGGAAACAGAGGAGGGTCACGGCTTCGCCGGCGACGAGGGCTCCTTGGCCAAAACCAGAGGGAGGGATCGAGAGAGGGGGTTGAGGCGCACCTGCCCGTACCCGTAGAATAGCTAGGGGTGGTCGGAAGGCATCGAAATTGACCTCCCAAGCGGAGGCAGAGGGCGGTGGTCGCCGGAGATGAGGAAGACGGCGACCAAAGGCAACTTCAGGGGCTCCAGAGGGACGAGATGGCTTCACCGGAGAGAGGCGGAGGCCCTGGAAGGATCGACCAGGCCTAGGAGGGGCTGGAGATGCTGCGGCGACCAGAGGGGATCACCGGCGAGCTCGAGCTCGAGGGCAACGGCCCGGGGCCTGCCTGGCCGGGCTATGGTTTCCTACGCGCTTGTGGGGTGTGTGGGAGTGGTGGATGGTGCTCGAGGAGGCTGGGGGCGTCTCCATTTATAGGCGAGCGGAGAGGGCGGGTTCGGGCTCCGTCGGAGGACACCTATCCACAGCGCCCAGCGACGAGCATCATCAGTGAGAGGGGGAGAAGGCGACGCAGCTCACGCGGCAACTGTGGGTGAGCGGGGACGAGCATAGGAATGAGGAGAAGGCGACGAGCACAGTGCGCACTGCACTGTTGGGTTGGCTGGACCGTACCCGTGCTTGCTGTGGAGAGCTCCAGCATCGGCGAGTTCCAGGGGGGTTAATGGCGTTGAGATGATGATGGTGGCGAGTTTTCGCATGCTTAGGCAGGCAGGGAAGCGAGCACGCGATCAACAGATGCTCGGGCGCGTCGCAGAGCGCGTCGGCTGCATGCCAGCACGCCTGGACGAACACGGTCACCGCATGAACTCTGACCTCATGCCTACCTAAGCCCAAACTCCATGTCTGGCATGTTGTTCATGGTAGTTTTGAATGTTACCATGCTTTGGTTTGGCTCCAGATGTAGTAGAGAAAATTTTACACGCCAGATAAGTTTCTGGTCAGTAACTTTGAGGTGTTACTGGGGTCAAATGGCTGGGAGTTGGGGGCTGTGCTTTGGAGGCTAGCCATCATCTACTAAGGTGATGATGCACAAGAAATTTCAGGCACATGGGAGCAAGTAAAATGGTAGTTGCTGTAGAAACCACCATTTCTGTCCAGAACAGAAAATATTTTCTGTAGCAAAAATATTCCAAAAAGTGATGAAATATTTTTGCTCAGGAAGGTGCCCCAGGGTTCAAAGAATAATTGGGAATTTTCTCAAAAAATGAGGGTTGCTTTGAAGCTCATTGAACTAGCTAGGGTTTTAGAGAAGAAAAATGAATATTTTTCATTTAAGAAAAATATTCCCAGGATTATTTTGAGAGGGATCAGAAGGGGACTGATGATTAGGGAGGGGAATGACACACTTGGGTGAAAGCCAAGGGTACCCAAGTGTTTAAGTCCATATGAAAAGATTCAAAAACCCCAACTTTCAAAATAAATCCAAATGAAAATCAGGCAAATAAGAGAGGGCAAAAATCAGGCTGTCACAGCCGACAGGCCGCCTCCGCCGCTCACGGATCTTGCCGGCTGTGGTTACTGTAGCCATGATGCTAATGATGCTTGCTTGGTCAGGGGAGCGTGGCTACAGTCCTGCTGCCTGGCGGGAGATCACTTTAGCCACTCCGCGTCTTATCTGGTTAATGGTGCATGGGGCCCCGAGGAAGGAATGGGCCAACTGCTGAGAGCCGGCCTCCTTCGGGTCCGACTGGTGAGGCCCCCGCCGTCTTCCAAGATCTCGCTAACCGGCAGGGCTTGCCGTCTTCGGGCCATACCGACAAGCGGTCGTGGGAACAGGGCTTCGCCTGACAGGAGTGACGTCAGGGGCAGAGTGGCAACATTGTAGCACCGGGAGGAGATCTTCGCCTGTACGGAGCACTGTGGCCACGCCCGGCCCTGGATATGGGGGGGATGGGCTATACTGCAGCCACACCCTATCTTGTCTTCTTAATGGGGGCGCAGACTTTGAGGGTGCCATGGGCTGGCCTCTCTGGAGGCCGCTTGCTAGGAGTTGGCTCGTCTTGGAGCCGCCTTCCTGAGCATGGCCGCCTTTTGATAGTCGGCCGTTCGGCCAGCCGGCCGCTAGAAGGCGAAGCTCTATCTTCATTCCTTGAGGGGCACAGCCGGCCCCTATGTCTTGAAAGGTTCTAGGGCTCGGGTTAGGCTACCCGTGGCCCATTACTCCGACAAGACCCCGTTCCGGCACCCTACTGAAGGGGGAAATCATCACCGGTGGCCATCTTCATCATCCCCGCGGCCACCATGATGAGGAGGGAGTAGTCCACCCTCAGGGATGAGGGTTTGTACCAGTAGCTATGTGTTTAATCTCTCTCTCTCTCTCGTGTTCTTGAGATGTCACGATCTTGATGTACCGCGGGCTTTGTTAATATAGTTGGATCATATGGTGTTTCTCCCTCTCTATCTTGTTGTGATGAATTGATTTTTCCCTTTGAGATTTTGTTTTATCGTATTGAATACTTTTATGGATTTGAGAGCACTTGATATATGTCTTGCATATGAATACTCGTGGTGACAATGGGGTATTATATTGATTCACTTGAGATATGTTTTGGCACTCAACTCGCGGATTCCCGAGGTGACATTGGGGTAATCTATGCATGGGGGTTGTTGCACGTTCTCGTCTTTTGTTTCTCTGGTAGAAATCTTGGGCCACACTTTGAGGTTCTTTGTGTAGGATTGAGTATTATAAATGTGAATTTTCTTTGGTGTTATTTTAGTATGAACTCTTGATATCGATCAGAAAGAATAACTTGGTGTTATTTTAGTACGATCTCTTGATAGATCGATCGGAAATAATAACTTGGTGTTATTTTAGTATGAACTCTAGGATAGATCGATCGTAAAGAATAGGTACAAACAATTTCTTCTTATGTTCTCCGCTAGATAGGAACATTGGAGTGATTCTTCATCACCTTTGAGGGATTGTTATATGATCCAGTTACATTAGCATTATTGAGAGATTGCACTAGCGAAAGTACGGACCTTAGGCCTCATTTTCAAGCATTGCAATACCGTTTGTGCTCCATTTTATCAATCTCTACCTTTCATTTTTTATTGTTACTATTACAAAAATCAATATCTACTATCATTATTACACTTGTATCACCATCTCTTCGTCGAACTAGTGCACCTATACAAATTACCATTGTATTTGGTGTGTTGGGGACATAAGAGACTATTAGTTATTTGGTTGCAAGGTTGTTTGAGAGATACCATCTTCATCCTACACCTCCCATGGATTGATAAACCTTAGGTCATCCACTTGAGGGAAAATTGATACTGTCCAACAAAAGTCTGTGCTTGGAGGCCCAACACGAGTCTACAACAATAAAGTTGCGTAGTAGACATCAACGGTTCACCATACGTGCATGCTACGAGACTCACAAACCTTAACACAAGTATTTCTCAAATTCACAACTACTTACTAGTATGACTCTAATATCACCATCTTCATATCTCAAAACAATCATAAGGAATCAAACTTCTCATAGTATTCAATGCACTTTATATGAAAGTTTTTATTATATCCCTCTTGGATGCCTATCATATTAGGACTAAATTTATAACCAAAGAAAATTACCATGCTATTTAGATACTCTCAAAATAATATAAGTGAAGTACGAGAGTACATCAATTTCTATAAAATAAAACTGCCGCCGTGCTCTAAAAAGATATAAGTGACGCACTAGAGCAAAATTGCCTAGCTCAAAAGATATAAGTGAAGCACATCCAGTATTCTAATAAATCATGATTGATGCGTGTCTCTCTCAAAAGGTGTGTACAGAAAGGATGATTGTGGCAACTAAAAAACGCAAAGCCTCAAATCATACAAGATGCTCCAAGCAAAACACATATCATGTGGTGAATAAAAATATAGCCTCAAGTAAAGTAACCGATAGACGAAGACGATAGAGGGGATGCCTTTCGGGGCATCCCCAAGCTTAGACTCTTGGTTGTCCTTGAATATTACCTTGGGGTGACTTGGTCATCCCCAAGCTTAGGCTCTTGCCACTCCTAATTCCATAGTCCATCAAATCCTTACCCAAAACTTGAAATGTTCACAACACAAAATCTCATAAGCTCCGTTTGTATAAGAAAATAAATCACCACTTTTGGTACTGTTATGAACTCATTCTTTATTTCTATTGGTGTAATCTACTATATTCCAACTTTTTGATGGTTCATACCCCCCCCCCCCCCGATACGAGCCATAGATTCATCAAAATAAGCAAACAACACAAAGAAAATATAATTTGTCAAAAACAGAACAATCTGTAGCAATCTGGATATTTCGAATACTTCTGTAACTCCAAAAATTCTGAAAAATTAGGACGACCTAAGAAATTTGTTTATTAATCTTATGCATAAATAATCATTATTTTATCACGCTTTTGTGATTTTTAACAATTCTGGGACTTAGTGCAGAAGTTTCTGTTTTTCAGCAAGATGAAATCAACTATCACTATAAGCTATCACAAAGGTCTTACTTGGCACAAACACTAATTAAAACACAAAACCACATCTAACGAGAGGCTATATGAAATATTTATTGCAAAACAGAACCTAAAAAGCAAAAAAAAATTGGTTCTCCCCCAACAAGCGCTATAGTTTAACGCCCTTAGCTAGGCATAAAACACGAATAGATCTAAGTATTGTCATCTTTGGCATGCAATCCATAAGTGGCTCTCATAATAGATTCATAAGGAAATTTAATTTTCTTTCTTGGAAAGTGTTCCATGCCTTTCCTTAATGGAAATTGAAATCTAATGTTTCCCTCTTTCATATCAATAGTTGCACCAATCGTTCTAAGGAAATGTGTACCAAGAATAATAGGACATGTAGGATTGCAATCTATATCAAGAACAATGAAATCTACGGACACATAATTCCTATTTGCAATAATAAGAACATCATTAATCCTTCCCATAGGTTTCTTAACAGTGGAATCCACAAGATGCAAATTTAAAGAACAATCATCAAATTCACGGAAACCTAACACATCACATAAAGTGTTTGGAATCGTGGAAACACTAGCACACAAATCACACAAAGCATGGCATTCATAATCTTTAATCTTAATCTTAATAGTAGGTTCCCACTCATCATATAGTTTTCTAGGGATAGATACTTCCAATTCAAGCTTTTCTTCAAAATATTGCATCATAGCATCAACGATATGTTTAGTAAAAGCTTTGTTTTGATTATAAGCATGAGGAGAATTCAACATGGATTGCAACAAGGAAATACAATCTATTAAAGAACAGTTGTCATAATTAAATTCCTTGAAATTCAAAGGAGTGGCTTCATTGCTACCTAAAGTTTTGACATCTCCAATCCCACTTTTATCAATTTTGGCATTAAGATCTAAAAACTCTGAATCATTGGGACGCCTCTTAACTAAAGTTGACTCATCTCTAGTCCCATCTTTATTGAGATTTATATTGGAAAACAAAGATTCAATAGGAGTCACATCAATCACTTTAAGATCTTCATCATTATTCAAAGCCTCCGGTTTAGGGGCCATTCTGTTTACTAAGGTAGCTTGTTTATTAGAAATTTGGCCTGCTAAAGTTTCAAGATGTGCAAACTGAGATCTCAAACCATAAAATTCCTTAGACATATCATCAAGGTCCTTATTCATGTATTCCATAAAAAAATCGCTCCTTGAGCTCGTTTCTAAAGAAATTGTTATGATCAAATTGCAAAGACATGAAGCTTCTGACATTATTTTCAATTTCTTCCAACCTCCTAAGGTGAGGGTCAACGCTTTTTGGAGGGGTCATTGATACATGGCAAGCAATCCAACACACGAGCACACAAAAATCAAGCGAAGAAGATGAACGAAAGAGGAGCGAAGAAAAGGAAAATATTTTAGAAAATCGTTTTAGAAGTGGGGGAGAGGAAAACAAGAGGCGAATGGCAAATAATGTAATGCGAGAGATGAGATTTTATGATGGGTACTTGGTATGTCATGGCTTGGCGTAGATCTCCCCGACAACGGTGCTACAAATTCTTCCTGCTACCTCTTGAGCTTGCGTTGGTTTTTTCCTTGAAGAGGAAAGGGTGATGCAGCAAAGTAGAGTAAGTATTTCCCTCAGTTTTGAGAAACAAGGTATCAATCCAGTAGGAGACAATGCACAAGTCACCGAATACCTGCACAAACAAACACCAACTTGCACCCAACGCGATAAAGGGGTTGTCAATCCCTTCACGGTTATTTGCAAAGTGAGATCTGATAGAGATGGATAAATGGTAAAGTAATATTTTTGGTATTTTTGGTTTATGGAACAGAAAGTAAAAGATTGCTAAGGAAGTAAATAGGAAACTAAAATTGTAGATCGGAAACTTATATGATGGAAAGTAGACCCGGGGGCCATAGGTTTCACTAGAGGCTTCTCTCAAGATAGAAATTATTACGGTGGGTGAACAAATTACTGCCGAGCAATTGATAGAAAAGCACAAAGTTATGACGATGTCTAAAGCAATGATCGTGAATATAGGCATCACGTCCGTATCAAGTAGACCGACTCCCTACTACTATTACTCCACACATCGACCGACTCCTGCCTGCATCTAGAGTATTAAGTTCATAGAACAGAGTAATGCATTAAGTAAGATGACATGATGTAGCGGGATAAACTCAAGCAATATGATGAAAACTCCATCTTGTTATCGTCGATGGCAACAATACAATACGTGTTGGTTCCCCTTCTGTCACTGGGATCGAGCACCTCAAGATTGAACCCAAAGCTAAGCACTTCTCCCAATGCAAGAAAAACTAATCTAGTTGGCCAAACCAAATCATCCAAAGAGACTTGCAAATATATCAAATCATGCATATAAGAATTCAGAGGAGATTCAAATAATATTCATAGATAAGCTAATCATAAATCCACAACTCATCAGATCTCGGCAAATGCACCACAAAAAGAGTATTACATCGAATAGATCTCCAAGAACATCGAGGAGAACATGGTATTGAGAATCAAAGAGAGAGAAGAAGCCATGCAGCTACTAGCTATGGACCCGTAGGTCTGTGGTAAACTACTCACCCTTCATCGGAGAGGTAATGGTGTTGATGTAGAAGCCCTCCGTGATCGAATCGCCCTCCGACAGGATGCCGAAAAAAGCCCCTAGATGGGATCTCACGAGTACAGAAGGTCGCGGCGGTGGAAAAGTGTTTTTTGGTTCTCCTGGAAGGTTTTGGGATATTTGAGAATATATAGGCGGAAGAAATAGGTCGGTGGAGTCACTAGTGGACCACAAGGGTGGGGGTGCGCCGTACCCCCCTGGGTGGGCCCTCCGACCTTGTGGCTGCCTCATGGTTTTCCTGACATGTACTCCAAGTCCTCTGTATGTCCTCTAGTCCAAGAAAAATCAATTTGAAAGTTTCATTCCGTTTGGACTTCGTTTGGTATTCCTTTTCTATGAAACTCTAAAACAAGGAAAAAACAAGAACTGGCACTCGGCTCTAGGTTAATAGGTTAGTCCCAAAAATAATATAAAATAGTATAATAATGCATATAGAACATCCATCTCGGCCATCTTATAGATGTCCCTTTCGCCTTCCTTTGAGCCTAACCGTTGGTAGAGGTTCTCAGATGCCCGACCCCTTGCTTCACTGACAGCTCGCTTTGTGGCCTTCTTCGCCATCTTGTACTTATCTATGTTTTCTGCACTCCTATTAAGGTATAGGCATCTGAAGCAATCTTTATTCTCTTCAATCACCTTCTGGAAATCATCATTCCACCACCAGGTATCCTTATCTTCGCTTCTCCTTCCCTTGGACACTCCAAACTCCTCTGAGGCCACCTTACGAATGCAAGTCGCCATCTTCATCCACACATTGTCTGCATCCCCTCCTTCCTCCCAAGGGCCCTCCTTAATGACCCTCTCCTTGAACGCCTGAGCTACCTCGCCCTTGAGCTTCCACCACTTCATTCCAGTGACTTTGGCACACTTATCCCACTGGACACGAATCTGAAAGCGGAAGTCAGCAACCACCAGCTTATCCTGAGGTACAACACTCTCTAGGTATCACCTTACAGTCTAGGCACGCATGCCTATCTTCTCTTCTCGAGAGGATGAAATCATTTTGGCTAGAGTGTTGGCCACTCTCATTCTAAAGAGGGTGTTAGATACAATCATGTCGTAGGCTACCGCAAAGCTTAAGACATCTTCTCCTTCTTAACTCCTGATGCCGTCGCCAAAGCCCCCATGTGCCCCTTCAAAACATGTGTTAGATGTACCCACGTGGCCATTGAGGTCTCCTCCTATGAAGAGCTTCTCATCAATCGGTACACTCCTAACCATGTCTTCTAGGCCTTACTGGAACTCCCTCTTGGTGTTCTCATTGTGGCCTACCTGCAGGGCATACGCGCTGATAACATTGAGAACTAAGTCCCCAACTACCAGCTTGACCAGGATAATCCGGTCCCCACGTCTCTTGACGTCTACCACTCCATACTTGAGGCTCTTGTTGATCAAGATGCCTATGCCATTTCTGGTTGCAGCTGTCCCCGTGTACCACAGCTTGAAGCCGGTATCCTCCACCTCCTTCGCCTTCTGTCCCCCTCCATTTGGTTTCTTGGACGCAAAGGATATCAACACCTCTCCTCACCGCTGCATCAACTAGCTCCCTAAGCTTCCCCGTCAGAGACCCTACGTTCCAACTACCTAAGCGAATCCTCCTAAGCTCGGCTAGCTTCCTTACCCTTCGCACTCGTTGAGTCAAATGTGAAGACCCTTGCTCATTTTCCACTACATCTGGGCGCCAATGTAGCGCGCCACTAAGGATGGGACGACCCGCTTTGGGTTTCATCTCCATAAGTGGTAAATATTTTTGGAAGTTAACAAACATAGTATTGGTCAATGATGCAATTCATGAAAGATTAATAAGGGAAGAGAAGATTCACATATAAATATACTATCTTGGACATTTTTATGATTGTGATCCCCCATTAGATATTCTATGTCAAATTGTTGACGTTGGACAAGGAAGACAACGTAATGAGTTATGTTTGATGATATTCACATAGAAGTTATATTGTTATGGATCCTCCAACATGTGGTGATTGCGCAATATCTTTGCTAGCCAAAAATCCGCACCAAGTAGATATACTACTTGTGCATCCAAAACCCTTAAACCCAGTTTCATGTCATGGGAGTCCACTATATCTACCTATGGATTGAATAAGATCTCATCGGTGCATAAAGCAATAAAAGTTGCTCCTAAATATGTATGATCTTTTCTTGCAAGGTAAGATAAGCTTTGTACGATCTTGTGATAGTAAAGAAATAAAAGTGACATACTACAAAATAAAGGTTGCTATCACAAGGGGCAATATAAAGTGAAGTTGCTTTACATTAAGAGCTTGCACATCCAAAAACAAAAAGCGCATGGCAACCTATGCTTCCCTCTGCGAAGGGCCTATCTTTTACTTTTCATGCAAGATTCAATAGTGTTCCCCTTTATTCCTTTTTCATTTTTCTCTTTTGCAAGTATCATGTTGTGGGGAAAGATCTAGGCATATATATCTAGTTGGATATGAGTGATCATGAGTTATTATTGTTGACATTACCCTTGAGGGAAATGAGTTGGGTGGCGGAGTTATAAGCCCATATCTTTCTATGTGTCTCACCGAAACTTTCGCTCCATATATATGTCGTGAGTGTCAACAATCATACAATACCAAATGGTAGTTGAGTATGTGTACTTGCTAAATGAAATCTCTTACATCAGACCCTTCCTGAAAGTATGATGAATTATAATTGCCTTGTTGACTGAGAACATAGTTTGTTAGTTTTCAAGAAAGTTTATGCCTTATAGTTTGTTGTTGTGATGAATTGTTACTTATTCATGAGAAGTTTTATGATATTATATATTTTTGTTATGATAATGATCATGATACTACTATGTCCGTATTTTTTATCAACACCTCTCTCTCTAAACACGTGGTCATGATTATCGATATCGGCTTTCGCTTGAGGATAAGCGAGGTCTAAGATTGGGGAGTGGATATGTCCATTTTGCATCTTGTTTTCCTACTGTTATTTATACTGTTTTTAATTAATAAAATATTTCATGGTGCAATTCTAATGCCTTTTGTTTCTTAATTTGCAAGATTTACATGAAGAGTGAGATTGCCAACAGCTAGAATTCTGGACCTGAAAAAGCTATGACAGAGATACCTATTCTGCACAACTCCAAATGAGCTGAAAGTTCACGGAGAATTAGTTATTTTGGAATATATAAAAATACTGAAGAAACGAAATACTAGAGGAGGCCACCCAGTTGCCCATGAGGCACCAGGGCGGGCCACCCCTCGTTGGCTTGCCCTGGTGGCCTATGGGGCCCCTGGCCAGCCTCCGTGGCCCATCTTCTCCTATATGAAGCCATTTTCCTAGAAAAAATTAAGGGGAGGACTTTCGGGATGAAGTGTCGCCCTCTTGAGGCGGAACCTGGGCAGGAGCACTTTTGCTCTCCAGCAGAGCGATCTGCCGGGGATACTTCCCCTCGGGAGGGGGAAATCAAAGCCATCGACATCACCAAAAACCCTCTCATTGTGGGAGGACCAATCTTCATCAACATCTTAATCAACACCATCTCATATCAAACCCTAGTTCATCTCTTGTATTCAATCTTTGTCTCAAAACCTCATATTGGTACTTGTGGGTTGCTAGTAGTGTTGATTACATCTTGTAGTTGATGCTAGTTAGTTTATTTGGTGGAAGATTATATGTTTAGATCCATGATCCTATTCAATGCCCCTCTGATCTTGAACATGAATATGATTTATGAGTAGTTACTTTTGTTCTTGAGGACATGGGAGAAGTCTTGTCATAAGTAATCATGTGAATTCGATATTTGTTTGATAAGGGAAGGCATTGTGGTGTAGTAATTAGATGCTGGGTTGCTAGAGTGACAGAAGCTTAAACCCTATTTTATGCGCTATTCCGAAAGGGGCTGAGTTGGATCCATATGTTTCATGCTATGGTTAGATTTATCTTAATTCTTCTTTTGTAGTTGCGGATGCTTGCGAAAGGGGTTAATCATAAGTGGGAGGCTTGTACAACTAAGAAGATCACCCAAGCACCGGTCCACCCACATATCAAATTATCAAAGTAACGAACGCGAATCAAACAAACATGATGAAAGTGGCTAGATGAAATTCCCATGTGTCCTCAAGAACGCTTTACTTAGTATAAGAGAAAGTTCTGGCATGTCCTTTGATATAAAAAGGATTGGGCTACCTTGCTGCACCTTTGTTATAATTACTACTTGTTACCGATAATTTTAGTGCTTGCAGAAATATCTTGTTGAAAACCACTTGGCATTTCCTTCTGCTCCTTGGTGAGTTCAACACTCTTACTTATCAAAAGGACTACGATTGATCCCCTATACTTGTGGGTCATCAGTGATCTCCGATCTAAGACTTCCAGCTGCGCCTGAACTCCTACCGAGGGATCCGATGGTACTAGATTGATGCTATGTGGATGCTACTGGAGATGTTGACTCGACAAAGTGCCGGTCCTGTGTTACTACAATTATGTGCACCAATAAATGCATGTGTGGATAAGCACTTGGATATTACTATGCAATATTACTGATCGACTAAAATTAGACTATGTGCAAAAATCGGTGCATATGTAATGCTATATAAGAGAGACATTTATTGTAATTAAGAATTTGCCAGTTCTAGCTAGTGTTTTCTCGCACACAATCTTGTCCAAAGGTATCTCTCACTATCTTTTTATAGCTGGTTAATGGCATGTATAACAGGTTTTCTATATATGAGGCTCTGACCATGCACCCTCAACATAATTAAACCCTCGTCCTCGACAGAGAACAAGGAGAGTCCATGCCGCGACACCTCCTCTAGACTTGTCGGTGCTCCTTGTCGCCCCCTCATCCGGTTCCTCTTCCACCAGTCTTCCTTCACATCGGAGCAACCTCTGCCGTGTATGTGTATGCACTTACTCTTTCTTGGTTCTTGCATATGGTGATTTATATTGCTTAATCTGTGAATCTGTGCTCAAAGGTTCATGGATTCTGCTAGCCCGAAGAACAAGGTTGATGATGTGACGGATGCCCAGATGGTGATGGAGTCTCATGGCATGCATCGACGGCGAATTGACATGCACTCTATTGAGTTCATGCGCATCCCCAACAACTTCCCTACAAGGACACATAATCTTGACAGCGCAGTAAGCATCATTGACCTCAATTTGCCTCCCATGGTCGACGAGGAGGACGAGCCCATGGAAATCCTAAGTGACTACCCTGGAGGCTTATCGGGGCCAGTCGATGTTATAGACATGAGCGACTCTCCCATGGCTGCCAAGGATGGTGTGGGATCATCAGTTGAGGCGGCGTTAACCAACTTCGTGCAACCTATGGCTGCAATCCATGACGAGGAGTCACCCATGAACTTCGATGACTTCCCAAAGGTTCCGACAATGCTTGACTTCCTCATGGGTGGCTCTGGAGAAGCTCGGCCTCCTCCACAGGGCTCTCAGACATCACCATTTTACATGCACAACTCCAAGATCCCTGGACCGTGAATGGCTTGCCGCAAGGGCACATGTGAAGGTCATGTTCTTTTTGTTATGCAAGGAAAATATAATATACATGACATTTTTTGGTGTCTCCTCTGCAAATTCATAACATATGACATTCGATGTAGGTATATCGATACTACATTCATTCATTCATTCATTCATGGATCACTAGTTTACCCTTTGAAGCGAGGTTGATCTCGCGTTGAGTTTGCGGTTATCTAGAATTAGATAAGATTTTTTTGTTTTGGGTTTGAGTTATGTAATTCGATGAAGAACTAGAACTCAAGTGATATATGATGGTGAATTTTTATCCATTGGGGGACAAGTATCTCATGCAATGTTACATCCCAAATTTTTCCCAAATATGAAATGTTTAAAAAAATGCTTGAGTGCTATTTAGCTAGAGTTACCTAGGATTGGTTACATGTTGACCTTGGATGGCCACTTAGGAGAGTTAGAGGCCCTAAATGATTAGTTGAAACCCTAGTCACACAACGTAGAAAGCCGAAAAGAAAAGCCTAAAGGGGTCAAGGTACAAAGGTAAATTTCTCAAAAGATTGGCACCCACGACCATGTGAACACGTGACACTAACAATCTCCACTCCGCACATCCCTGGCCATACCTAAGCCTTGATGCCATGTCCTATAAGTACCCCTGCCTCACCTATCAATTTGCCCCACCTTGCACCACCTCTTGCCTCTAGATTGTCGGCAAACCAACGCCCGCCGCCTACCTTT
Source organism: Triticum aestivum (assembly GCF_018294505.1). Taxonomy (NCBI): domain Eukaryota; kingdom Viridiplantae; phylum Streptophyta; class Magnoliopsida; order Poales; family Poaceae; genus Triticum; species Triticum aestivum. Next base: position 105,547,115 of record NC_057809.1, read on the forward strand.
GCCCTAACCGCCTCCGGCTAGATTTCGACAAGTTAACGCCACCCCAAGCCATGACACTGCCACCATCCTCTTTCCCGAGCCACGACGCACCTTCTAGGCATCGCCGCCTTGACCAAAGCTTCCCCGCGCACTATTCCAATGAAGGTTGAACCTCTCCACTGCCCACCATTGATTCTAGTTAGGTGAGCACACTATGGACGCTCTTGTCGTGTCCTTCATCTTCATCTTGCCCGTGTGCACATACTCACCCAGTCACGCATACAAAAATGCCCAAGTTTGAGCATGTCGTCAATGCCCGATGATCTCCATCAACCTCGCCACGCCATCTTCGTGCACCCCGTGGACCACCAAGACCACCCATGACCTCCCCGTGCCGGTCCAGCCGTGCCCTTCTCCGCATCTGAAACACCTTGCATCGCCGTCCTCATCAACGACGAGAGCTGCAACACTATCTTTGTTGTCTCTGTCGACTTTTCTGAAGACCTAACCATAGTGAGCTCCAGATCTATTTTGCACCATTTGATCACGCATAGACCTCCATGATTAAATCACTTAAAATCTGAAATGTATGCACTTACAGCTGCCCATCTCAGATCCAACGACCCATGTTTTAACTTAAATGGATCCTTACCAACCAATTAGAAGCCGCCACGTGCCACCTAATTTAGATTAAATCAAATTGGCAGAATTAAACACTGGCAGTTTTACAAAAAAAAACTGAATATTCAAACCCTTATAATTTCTTACCAAAGAGTCCAAATTGAGTGGAACTTTTTGAAAATTGATACTTAGGAAATAAACTTTCACATGACAATAAAATTTAATTTTCAAATCTTTTGAAATTTAAATTCAAATAAAATGGTGTCAAACTTAGATAGGGTCTAACTTGTAAATAATAAATACAATTTAACCAATTCTTTTTGCGGAATCAACCTAGTGAATTGTGGTTTCAACTTAGCATTGTAGCTAAAATTTGAACAAGTTAAAATTTAAATAAATTTTAACAAAAGCCCTAATTCAAACTAAATTTAAACCTAATTAGGATGAATTTTAAAAAAAGTCCAAATAGAATAATTCCTTTTACAAAATATTTCAGAAACTTAAATTAAACTTAGTAATCATTTTGGATTTATATTTCACATTAGAAGGTTCAAACATAATTTGAATTAAGTCCAAACTTAAATGGAACTTAAAAGCCATTTAGTTAATTCAAATTAAATGGAACCATCAGCAAGTAAATTCATGAACCAACCTTAATCAAATATGAAATGATTTGAATCTGAACCTAGCTTTATGAATTTCAAACTTAGTTGAATTCAAATTCAAACCTTATTTAAAGAAATTATAATTAAGTTCATAGAAGATGTACCCAAATTCAAATTTAAATTGAATTGTAATCGAAACCAAGTTGATGAACTTATTCACTTGAGATGAACCAAATTCAAATCATTTGAACCAAATTCACACAAGAAGTTCAAACCAAGCCTAGTATGAATTCAACTTAGGACAGGACTAGTAGTGGATCTTATAATGAAACCTGGCAATGCAACCTTGCATCGCATACTCCTTATGTGATGAACCCTTTTACAATTTAAACTTAATGTGAACCCTTATGTCACATGTGTTCCAAGTGATAACTAATAAGTTGTCTCCAGACTCCTTAATAGTGGACACATGACACTTTATCTCACAACACCATCTAAACAGATGCCATGCACTACACTATTGTTTGATAGGTGGTTTTGTATGGTTGTTTACCAGTACTCTTTATTTACTACATATCGTTCGGGAGCGAATAGTAGCTTGATCAATAACGTGAGACTGAAGAATCGTCAATACTAGGCAAGTGGAACCCTTGATCACTATCACCTATTATTTTCTACATGTAACATTTCCAAGCAGGGTTGGGCGCCCTATGCATTTGTAGCTGGTGCGGCGTTTTGAGGGCCTTCAAATTTTTGAAACAACGCAGATGGCTTGTAGCCCATTTTCCAGTAGAAGCCCTGGTCAATAGCCAAGCGAGCAGCCCACCAAATGGCTCCATCGTTGTCTCCTCTCTCTAGCTCAAAGAAAACTGATCTCACGCTGGTCCAATTGGGGATCGCAATTTGTGGGTGCTAGCACACATGCAACTGTCATCGCTCACACGCTCCATCGCCAGCATGCAAGCACCCTCCCCCTATCGCACGCACCGCTTGATCCTGCGTATGAGGACCTGTTGTGCTATACCTTCAAGAATGCCAGGGAGCTTGCGCGCTTCATCGGGTTGTCTTTCCTCTTGGACAGGGTGATGGCGCTAACGACGATATTGTCAAGCTCTACGTCTTGGTATACCTTAAGCCTTGGAAGCCAAACAATGGGCCACTTGTACCCCCTCCTCCCGGTGAGCTCATACTTGACATTGATTCAACCATGTTGATGACATATGAGTGTCACTGATTAAGTCTTGTGTATGTCCATAATTCATTTTATTTTCTGACATAATTTCATTCTTGTTGCTATGCAAACTTTAGTCTATGTGATGTCCCAATTTCAGTGCTTTGTTCTACCAATGCAGAGATGGTGTTGTCCAATTTTTAGAACATATGTTGTGTAAGTTTTAATTTACATGATGTCCAAATTTTAGTCTACTTGCTCTGAAATTTTACGACCATTTATCAAATGGTTTGTTGCCTTTTATCAAGTCTACAAGAGTTGGACTTAACCCATTATTCTCTTCTATTTTACCGGGCATGTACAAGCTACGCTTGTTGCTTCAAAGATGAGTCTATCGATATCATAATCAATGGGAACAAAAGGTATCAAGTATTTATTATTTCTACTATAACACTACTAACATATGATTTGGAATTTAAACCTTTTATGTGATCTCCTTCAGATTACTCTGCCCAATTTTTTCTTTGTAGCTCGACCACTAGAAGATACGCCACATTTTATAGCATGGCACACAACCCCAAATTTTGCCAAACTGGCCCTGTTTCCAAGTCGGGATGCATGATTAGATTTTACTTTATGCTTTGAGTGGACAAGAACTAGTAGCAAGGTCATATGTATAGTGCCCTATAACCAACGTGTAGTGATGCTTGTCTGCTATTTAATAGGCACTACTAGGAAAGGTCTTATAAGTGAACTCACGTTAGTGGTGGGCGCAATGTAGCACACACCAGTGATAATCTACAAATTACTAGTGACGCATGCAAAAATCTGCCTGCCACTGCTATCGGCTTACAGTGGCAGGCGCCAGCTTGCGCCCGCCACTGGTAACAAATGTCCAGATTTACCGTGGGACAAATGTTACGAGTGACAGGCACAAACCGACACCCACCACTGGTAGTTGGATTAAAAGTGGAGCGCAGTAATATCAGCTGCCACTGGTATTTTTGGGTTTTGCAGCAAATCTGTGTAAAAATAGAAGTGACGGGCAGTAATTCGTGCCCGCCACTATAACTCACGTACTAGTGGCGAGCTTAATATGACACCCATCACTTTAGTTTTTTCTGACCCCCCAGGAAACCACAAAGGTCTGTCAAATTATTCCAAGGGATAACCCTTCTATCTGTCAAAAAAGAGATAAAAGAAAAAAATCTAACCCTAAGCCCCTCCCGTCCGTCTCTTTCTCTCCAGCCACCACACTTCTCGTACCACTCCTCCAGATCCCCTCGTCTCTAGCCGCCAGATACTTCTCCTTGTTGATCCCTCCCTCCTTTGATCTACCGCGAGCGGCGGCGCCCGACGACTGGCTCGTGATCACCCTGTAGCCCGATGGCGGGCGCTCCCGGTCATGCCCTCCAAAAGAGGAGAAAGAGAGAGATCGATCCATCGATCGAGCATCCGGATATGGAGATCCCGAGCCTATCGCTGCCGCCCAGCCCCGCAAGGGACCAGTTCATGTACAACAGCTCATGCACCGCGACCACGCCGACGCGCTGCTGTGCCTGGCATTCCACCGCTTTGCCTGTGCGAGCATCACCATCGCCCGCGTCCACCACCCCTCCCTAGTTATCACCACGCTCTGTAAGCCACCAATTCCACTCCACCCATTTCCTTTTCTTTTCCTGTATGAATGAAATTCCCTACTACATAGTCTATCCGAAAAAGCATGTTATGGTCGTAATACAAACAATATTTTGCAAAAAAGTCCTTGTAGTTTTAAACCTTTGGAAAATAGACCTATGTCTTCTTCCTTTGCCCTCTGTCCACCCCCGCACGTCGCCACGACGAGCTGCCATCGAATTCGTCAATGCACAATGCAGCGCCCACGAGTAGGTTCGGTGACGCCTCGAGTAGGTCCTGTGCCGCCCACAAGCAGCTCCTGCGCCGCCCACTAGCCCGCCGATGAGCAGGACCCCCATCGCCTCCCCACGAGCAAGAACTCCGTCGCCTACCCACGAGCAGGACCATCGCCACCCAAGACATAGCTCACCGCCCCCGATTCCGCTGCTAACTGCCGCCGTGGTGGTTGAGCCGCCGGCTAGTGGTGGTGGCGGTGGTGGGAGATGTCGACGCCCCCAATCCACGCCCCCACCTCTGTTGCTGACGGCTGCTACTCCAATCCTCGTCCCCACCCCCGCCTTTGCTGGTACTAGTCAATTGTCCTCATGCTACTATCCTTTGTTTCAGTTTCAGTTAACAGATCATGAAATTAAATTGACACAATCTTTTCAATTGTCCTCTTAGTTCTAATCCAATCCTCGATTTCAATTAACTGATCCTTAAATTAAATTGGCATGTCATAGGAGATGTTAACTATTAAATTGTTCTCCTATTGTTGTCCAATTATCCAATTTATGCTTCGAATAGTGCATAATAGTAAACTAAAAACTATAGTTGGTAACTATTCTACCGCAACTATTGTCCTCCTCCTCCTCCTACTGCTCGATTGGCGATAATCTTTTAACTTGTCCTCCTCCCGCTGTTGTAGGATTGGCAATATCTTTTGGTCTTTTGTGCACTATTCGAAACTAAAAATTACAGTAAACTGAATTTAGTACTCCAAATATTGCTTTAGTAAACCAAAGTGTTTCTTGTTGCAACGATATGTAGAGCAATAGTAGTACTCCAATGTTATCTCAAACTGAAAACTAAAATAGGAGTACACTGATCACTTAGAACAATAGGAGTGAACTGAAACGTACTCCAATTGTCATCCAATAGGTTCATTGTCAGGTTCATACAATAGGAGTATTTCTTGTAGGAAACTAAAAACATACGGTACTCCAATGTTATCTCAAATAATGTTCAAATTATAAATAAAGAGAGCATGATTGTACCAAAAAGAATAGATCAAATTCACTATTAATTTGGAGTAGATCAAAATCAGACAACCAAGAGTTCAAAACTCAGTACATTGATCCTAGGCTAATGTTGATTACTTTGTGTATTCAAAAAAATCTACTTCTGTCAGTCTAATAATGTTTTTGTTAAAAAATTGGATAAATGTATTACTGGTACTGCGAGGTGCTATACAAACGGTTTTTAACCCCTTTCCTCGACGGTGTTTGGAATCGTTGCCAAGTGAGTGTGTGCGATACGGGGGTCCTTCCCACACAACCTAGAAACCGTCAGGGATAGGGAGCCATGATGCGGCCTTGCCAAATGTAATTGTATGCCATGCAGCACACTAAATTCCTTCACACGTGTGGGATCAGTGATTAAACGTTTCTAGTGACGCAGTGAAACCAAATGGTGTGCTGTAATGAACCATTTGGGAAACAGTGTGGAAGGCACACATGCCGACCTGTGAACTGTGTGCGATATGTGCCCCATCACACACGAGTTTGTTGCGGAACTCGTGTGCATGCAAGACTCCATCACACATGTTTCCTAACAATTACCATGTGCGATAATGTTCTATCACAAACGGTTCATGAGCCCCTTCGCACACATACAAGTGCTGCAGTCCATTTGTGATTTGTTATGTATCACCGACAGTTGTGCTAAGAGTGACGTGTGCTTTTCGTATGGGATCCCACATGTTTCTAGAAAAAATTACGACTGGGATTGTATTTTACATCCGGATGGTTCACTCCGAGCTCTCTTTTGCGATAATGTGATAGCACAAACGGTTCCAAAGCCCCTACGCACACGTAGTAGTGCTGCAAATCGTCTGCGATCTGCTGTTATGACCAACGGTTCTGCTACGACTGACGTTTGCTTTCCGATGTGGATCACACGCACTCATTTAGTTGAACCGTGTGCGCAGCAATTGCTAGGTTAAAGACAAAAATATCCCATTTGTACCGGCATGCAAAAAGCAAATTCACCAAAATATGCAATTGAACCAAATAGTGTCCACATGAAGAACATTCATCAGATTTCGCAACAATTGCAATTGAACAAATGGTAGCTAAATTTCAATGATTTGTCCACATATATATGCATTACATAATTAATCATAATGTACGAAATACGAAGACCTTATCAGATGGAAAACAATGGATCCATGCGTATATGTTTAGCGGCTGACTCTTACTCAATGTTTCAAGAGATGGCATGCTAAAATCTTCATTATCACCAGCGGGATTGATGTAGTGAAGAAGAATTCACTGATAAATCTTCGAGCCATCCGCAGTTCACCAGCGGGGAATGGTTTAGGGGGCCTCGGTTCTAAGATGAGCTGTAGTATTTTTAAGATCAGAATGTGCCATAGGAGTGGAGTAGAAGATATAAATTAAGATAGACTTACTGGTACTAATTCGCGAGCACTTTCACAACTATCAGCAGATTTGCATATGGAGATCATGTGCGTGCAAACATAGTATCCACAAAGGTTGGTCCCTGCTTGTTGCTGAGGACACTGAAATTTTTTGTACAGAATTAGTCATGTATTTGTCTTGTTAGGAACAACCTAACCGGTGTTAGATGTATTTTTTCTTGGGACAGAAATAGAAAGAGGTTTATTTAGAAGCTTGAACATTCGACTAGCCCCAGAAAAGGTATTTGCAGACTATTGGATACATTTTCTAAAAATAACGGATTTTGGTGTGTTACCGGGGAAACGATCTCGTGGTGTAGAGGTAGTTCCCTCTTGAACAGTTTCCTTGGTTTAGTTTTCCATAATGCAAGCACACTACAAATGAAGATGAATTTTGAAAACATCAATTATTGAACTAGATATGAATGCAAATTAATTTCAACATCATAGAATTTAATATCTATCCATGAATTGCTAAAGATGCGTCAGATCCAGAGCGTTTGTTGACTCTTTGAGAGAATCCATGTAGTAAACTGTGTTCTTGTTTGGAACAATGAATACCAATATCCAATAGTCGCTAAATATTAAGAAAGCCATGAACTTACGAATTATGTCAAAATTTGGAGGACAATTAGTGTATGTGTGGTTGTTTATTTGACTTACCATGCACGATATGGCCAGAGAAATGATTCTGCATGGGACGCATTTTCGAAGATATGGGCGACCGTCTTAATGGCCCACTCCCGTGCATATCCTTATCATGTAATGTTGTGCCATTTGCTAATGCAGGATCAATGAAATACACACTCTCCCTTTTTCTTCTCTGCACATTCAATCCCCTGAGAGCAATAAAATGCAGCTAGCTATTTATCATTTAGAGCGTTGTATGGAGAAGTTTATCAGAGTTCGTTAAATACTTACAAAATCAGGCATCTAACAAGAGTGGCATCGAGCTTGTAGAAGTTGAAGAAGAGATGTAAGTCCTTGAAACTCACATTGATGGAACCAACATCGTGTCGAAAAAGATGTATATTGTAACAGACTAGCAGAACATGATGACCTCCTAACATTTGATCCATGCAATATTTATGTAACTCGCGGCAACTGGAGCTACACTCATCAAAGTACTCGCCAACAAGAAATGGATGGCAATGGACGTAATTGCGCGCTTCAAGTACGTTTGCTTTATTTTTAGCAAGCTGCAAAGTTATTTCTTCATCATCCATGCCGTCAGACGTAATATTACTCCCCAATTCAAACAACTTGCTGCTAATTTGGTTCTGGGTGATGAGTGCTTTAAGTAAGAGGCAATCGTTCTCTTTCCTCTTCGCTCTTGAGGCGCGCTTCCTCACGGGTGCAGCCTTTTTTCCCGCTTCCTTCTTGGTATTTGAAGCACTTATGGTCCAAGGTCTGGTTGGCCGAAAGGCAGACGGTAAAGCTTTGACGGACTGCTTAGCAGACGGTTTAGCTATGCCGGACTGCCGAGCTAGCGGGGCTACTGTGACGGAATGCTGGGTTGTAGGAGCAGAGGCATCAGACTGCTGACCATGCGTTGAAGCTATGTCGGGTTTCCGCGCAGGTGGTACCAACTTGTCGGTGTGCTGAGGAGGTCGTGCCAACGTGTTGGTTTGCTGAGTAGGAAGTGTTGACGCATTGGTATGCTGATCATGCGGCTGCGGACCGATGGACTGATGAGAAGTCAGTTCTGGACCTACAGACTGCTTAGCAGGCGGTTCCGAGGCATCAGACTGCTTCGTAGTCCGTTCCGCCAGGTTGGTCTACTAAGCATGTGCTGCAGCTGGGTCTCCCCCCGCTGCTTCAGTGGCCGGCATCTGAACCGGTGGTGCGTCTTGAGCAGTTGTAGGCCTTGCCACTCGCCGCTCTGGGGTGGATGATGACATGTCTTGTATGGCACAAAGTCGGGCGGGCTGATCACAGGTTGATGCATCTGCCATCTGATTACGAGTATTAGGTTCTTTGGGGGAAGCACGCGAGAGCTGTTGTGGCAAGGAGAGCGTCACCGGTTGATGGGCGACATTGGTTTCTCATGGCGGGGCTTCAGGGATCTCATCCATGAAGTCTATTTCCTTTCGTGGCCACTGGATGTAACGTAACAGTGTTTCTCCCAAGGTCCTTTGCTCATCAAAGTGTCCTAGGACATTCTTCAGGGAAAATTCATTGAATCCAGGCTTTATTTCAGTCACATAGCACTTCACACAGCCCAGCTTCAATGGCACATTTTCCAACAAGAGGCCTTCTTCCAAGAAGGGTGGGCAAACCCAGGCTGTTGCACATTTTAATGTACCTTCATAATGTATAAGCATGCCATTCAGTCTATCTTTCATTCCAGATAGATCAGATATAGCATCATCATGAGCAGCTGCAGTCTCAGTGTCGCTAGGATCAGCTGATGCACAACTACTCTTGTGCGATGTTGTCGCGCAATAACCAGCATCCTCCATGCCTGCCTTCCCTCCCTTCTACTGGCTATCTGTCAGTGTTAGAGTCTTCTGCATCATCATTGACTCCTCAATTTCCTTTCGAACAGTCGGATACATGTCCTTCCTCAACCTTTCATACAATTCATTCTGCTTCATTTCACTCCTCGGTTTTTTCATGTTGAGCATCTCTTCTTTGCTGAGTGCGAAAGTCCTCTTGTGCGGGACATTAACACCTATACCCCTTGCATAGCCAGGGGGGCTCTCTCTTGTTTCCAGAGCATTGGACAGAATGTCACATGACCCTGAGTTCCTGTAGAACCTTCCAAGGATCTCGTAAGCCTTTAACATCACGCTATACAATTTTTCAACATGTGAGTTTTCAAAGTAATAAGTTTCATCATCATGCCTCCTTGTGCGTGCCTGCAAGTAGTCTCTAACTTGTTTGCCCCTGATTTCACTACCAGTTTCCGACCTGCAGCTACTGCTTCTTTGTCCTGGTCCCATATCAGTTTCATGTCGTAGTATCCTGCCACACCCATACGGTGGGGGTGTGTGTTCCTCTTCTGAAGTTACGATTTCTTGGCACTCTTCGTAGCAAAATCTATAGTTCCCCTGATCCTTTTGAATTCTGCCCAGTCCGCCTTTGTAATTTGGGGGCGTGCGGGGATTGGGTCCTTGCCTTCACTCAAGTACTTCTTGTACAGCACGTGCTTCCAGTTTCTCCAAGCATCCCTAGCCTTCTTCAGTGCAGCGTGTTCCACATGCATTCTCCACTGCTCTAGAACGTTGAAGTGATCGATGATCTCCCGGACTATCCTTTGCCATGTTTCTGTGTCAGCCTTCCGAAACCCCGGCAGATTAATGTTGAGCCATTCCCTGCCAACAAATCCACACACACTCCTGAACCTCATGCTTGCTTTATCTGGTTTAGTTGGAGCCCGAGACTTTAAATCGATCTTGGTTACTTCATATACACCTTTAGGCTAGTGTGTGGGCTTCCTTGGAGCGTTCCTCTGTGTCCTGGCCAGAATGGTAATTGCTGCAGCTCTATCCCGTTCCAGATTACTTGATCCCTCACCATCTGCTAAAGACCTAGGGTTGTTCGAATCAGATGAAGATACATCTCCTGAAGCATGAGTGATGTCACTGCTACTCGGCATCTACAGAGAACACATGTGAAACTCAGGAAAGGAGGATAAGCATAAAGCTAACAACTTGGTATCAAGTTGTCTAAACATGTCATGCAACAATTTACAAAATGTCGGCTTATTTGTTACGTTTGTGTGACTCGGGCACCCAAGTTCTGTAGATCGACAATAACTTACTGGAACAAATACACACTGGTATGCGTCAGTCCTATACAAATGGTTTTTAACCCCTTTCCGCAATCGCCTTTGGACCCGTCGCCAAGTGAGTGTGGGCGATAGGGGGTCCTTCCCACACGACCCAGAAACCGTCGGGGATATGCCCTCCTGGCACACACGCTCGGCAAAATGAGGTCGTGTGCGACCAGCGAGCGCTTAAATGCGGAAATACGTACAGTAGAGCTAAAAACTACAATTATACGACGAAATTGTTTTCGGTCGCAAGTACATCCCACATAGTCAGTCATCGCTAAATGTTTCCGTTCGTATGTACATCCCACACATTCACTCCAAGGAAAACGTTTCCGTTCACAGGTACATCACACACGATTTTTCATGTTAAATCATTTGCGTTATTGAATGCATCACACGTGGTCCGTAGAAAAAACTGTGTGGCAAAGGCTGTCCATCACACACAGTTTTTATGTGGTAAACGTTTGTGCAAGGTGGCCTAACGCAAACAGTTTTCAAGAGAAAGTCATGTGTGATTGTTCATTAATCCAACACGGTTTGTTCCTAGAAACTGTGTATGTTTCCTGAGGTCATCGCCCATGATATTTTTTCAACAACTGTTTGCAATAGCAAAACCAAATTAGCAGGCTAATTATCCGATTATTCATAATCCATTTATTATTTCTAATTGACATTTCATATTAAGCACACAATATATTTCATTTTTATAATTGAAATACATCAAAGTACAACATCATATAGCTTCAGCACTCAGCTACCCCATTACACAACTACACCAGGACCAAGTTTCACATGCAACATCTATAACCTTTCGAAATTAGCATCATTGACGGTACATAGACAGATGTATCTCATCTGGAAAATTGTTGAAGCAGAAGGCGAATATTGAGCCTTCATTGATGTTGAAGGTCTTTGTAACTTTAGGCCAGTGCCTGTGGATAATTGACCGTCCATCCTTCGTCGTCTTCAGGAACACTTCAATATTGAACCGTGGGTGTTGTATGAATACCTTCCTTGCCTCCTGACCATACAGGTGGTTTGAGAGGTAATCATCAGTGAACTGCTTTGGAAAGGCCTGAAAACAAGGATGTGCATAAATATCTTCTCTATATTGGAAATGGGGCAAAGGAATAAAAAAAGGCAAGGTATAATAGTTAGTACCATCCTGTAGTGAACTGATGTCTTCTTCATTGTGCAGATAAAGATCTTGTTGTTTTTTGTCGCTAATTTCTTTATCCTAACAATCTTTCTGAGTTTCTTGACTTGACTGATATTCATGGACAACTCATTTCCCCATATGCAAAAGGGTCGAACAGTGGGTCAAAACCTGTGACAGCAGGACCTACATGTGCAAGACCAAATTGTTAAAAACCTAAATATTAGAATGGTTCCTGCAATTGCCTAATAATGTGCTATTAGACAACGGACCATGCATGTGCTAACCTCGATTGTAAACCTCAGTGCTTCCCATTGTTTCCCTGCAACACATATAAGGTAGTTAGTCATCAGGTTAAGTAAGAGTTCGCATGCTATCAGTAAAATATGTTGATGAAAACTAAGCACATTGTAGATTCATCAGATTAATTCAGGCCACATGGAAAACCCATTTATCCAAACCAAGCATGATTAAGAACTAGGAAATATATTAGTTGTATATGTTTCTCATGTATTAAGTGCAGCCAAATTCAATTTATTCCTCACATGCACAACAATACAAAATTCTACCAACAACAATTGGAAATCGCATTGCAGAATTGAACCAAGCAGTTAACTAAGCACCACAACAAATGAACCAACATTAACTGAGCACCACATTGCATAATATAATAAACTCCTAATAGAAGATCAGATAGTTAACCAAATATTTAACTACAACCAATTGTAGCAATTGTATTTGTTTCTCATGTCTTTACTACAGCCAAATTCAATTTATTCCTCACATGGTATACAATAACAGAATGCTCTCACAACTATTGAACATCGCATTGCATAATTGAACCAAACAGTTAACTAAACACCACAACAAATGAACCTAACGCTAACTGAGCACCATATTGCACCATATAACATACTCCTAATAGAAGATCAGACAGTTAGCCAAACCAAGCATGCTTAACAACTTAGAAATATAGCAATTGTATTTTTTTCATGTATTTACTACAGCCAAATTCAATTTATTCCTCACATGGTATACAATAACAGAATGCACCCACAACTATTGAACATTGCATTGCAGAATTGAACCAAACAAAACAGTTAACTAAATACCACAACAAATGAACGAAACATTAACTGAGCACCTCATTGCACAATATAACATACTCCTAATAGAAGATCAGATAGTTTACAAAACCAAGCATGCTTAACAACATGGAAATATAGCAATTGTATTTGTTTCTCATGTATTTAGTACAACCAAAATAGATTTATTTCTCACATGGTATACAATAAAAGAATGCACCCACAACAATTGAACATCGCATTGCAGAATTGAACCAAACAGCCAACTGCGTCGCGTCGTCGGCGTGCGAGGCATCGATGGTGGCCTCGACGGCGAGGTGCTCCTCCAAGATCTGGGGGTCCACATGAATGGCAGCCATCGCGACCTCATCCGTGCGTGCGGCCGCGATTTGCGTCTCCGCTGCCAAATGGTCCTTGGGATCCTGGCTATACTACATGCACCATGGCTTAGGGCGGCGCTTATTTGGTGGAGGGGTCGGTGATTTGGGTGGAAGGTGTCGCGCTGGCGGTCGGGGCATGTGGGATGTGGAAGGAGAAGGAGGATGGGGGTCGGGTGTGGATTACCTGCCTGGATAGGTGAGGCCGAGCAGCATGGAGGAGGGTCGTCGGCGAGGAGGCGGCACTGCAAACAGGGAGTGAAGGTTTCAACTTGGAAAGGAAGGCGAAAAGAGGGGAAATGTGGATTTTGGTAAGGGGGAGAGGGTGGGGAGGTAGATATTTCCGCGGAAGACAAAAATTTGGAATCGCTTCAGCAAAAAAACTGGCATGCAAAGTGTCAACAGACACGGTCCCTTATTCAGAATATCACAAATGATTCAGATAGCTTAACCCGTGTGTGTTGAGTTTGAACATCAAAAAATTTGGTTCGAATTTCCTTGGTTACATTGGTCATCCATGTCATTGCATAATTTGGGTACACAAACGAGACTAACTTCTTAATCAAGCAAGTTCGGCTACTAAACAGAGCTAGCTAACCTAAACATTACTCTAACAAATTAAAGACTGGTGCTCTTAATTAAACAAAACAAAGAGTACTACTACAGCTGGTGCTCGTCGATCTCCGCCGCCACCTCCATGTCCAGCTCGCGCCCGACGGTCTCCTAGGGAAGGGGCTCCATGGCATCAATTGCACCATACTCGGCAAGCACCTCGCCATCCGTGTCTGCCATCTCTTTGGAATAGGCTGCCACGAGCTGGGCGTGGGTGGCTGTGATCTGGGCTCGGGCGGGATCCCTCGTGGCAAGGTATGCCGTGCAGGAACGGACGGCTGCTCGAACTCTCTCGGCGATTGCCAACTCTTTAGTCGTGGGTTGCCGACCGTTATCGGAGAAGCTTCATTCGATTTGTGCGGTGGCCGCCACGAGCTGGGCGTGGACGGCCTCGACATGGTAGTGGGAGGCCTCCATCAGGGCTAAGGCCGCCGCTGCGGAATGGACAGCTGATGTGCCGCTCTCGCTAGTTGCTACCCCCGAGGCAGATGCTGCCGCCGCTGCCTGAGAAGCAACATCGGTCATTTGGGCTGCCTTGGCCGCCCAGACATAGAATGCAGTCGCCCTCACGAAGCTTGTTAGCACGCGCCTGGCTGCTGCGGCCGCGCTCTTGCCGGAGTAGGCCACCTAAGTTGCCATCACGACATGGGTCTAGTTCCCCATCTTTCACCAGCGACGAATGAACAGTGAAATGATATTTGGAGAGTGAGCTAGCACTACTGCAGGATGCTGCTAACGCGACACTATGATCAGAGACCCTTCGACAAAACTGTGTGCGATACAATAATCACAAACGATGGTGTAAAAAACCCGTCAAAAAAGGTGCAAAACGTTTGCGATGGAGGATGCATCAAACACGGTTTAGTTTTTGGTTGCGTGTGTGTTGCAGGGCATACGGTTTAGTTCAATTAACTATTTGCGATGATGAGGAACAAATGAAATGGGTAGCCAGATGAACGTGTGTGTGATATACAGCATACGGTTCACTAGGATGAACTGTTTGTGATTAGGTAACACAAAAGAAACGGTTAGCCAGATCAAGGTGTGTGCAATATACGGCATGCGGTTCAATCGGATAAACTGTTTGCTTTGAGCCAAGAGAAGAGAAACAGTTCAATATAACAAGATGTGTGTTATACGCGGCAAAGAGGTCTGTAATCAGAAATGTGTGCGAAGACTGATAATAACACAGACGATTGCTGCTAATAAGTCATGTGTGTTGTGGGCAAACGCTTGGTGGTATACAATTGTTAGCGATTGATGAAATCATCACCGACGGGTTCCCTAGTATGCTCCATGTGCGATGTCATTGCACACAGAACAACAGCATATGTACTTATAACTTATAAGGACTTGATCCCATAAACAGATTGAACATCCAATTACATATGTGGCTAGTACACACATGACCTTTGCACACACCAAAGTACGTTCCAAAATGCCTAGGAAACTCAAATAATGTATTAAAAGGCAAAACAAAATGTGAATAATTTCATATTTTTAGGACGACACTACTATAGTTGCATGTTGCCTCTGTAAAATAAATCAAGGCAGGAAGAGACAGCGTATGTCGTTTCACATACATAGGTGACAAGGTCCCTCTCGGAACCATGAGCCTTTTTGAGAGAAGCTCCGGTTTGTAAGAAGTTTGTACCAAAACTTGTCCCAAATTGGACTATTTTTTACCACGGCATGATGGTGCTATGTCATAACACCATGCCAAGTTCAATAATTTTGAGGCGAGTTTTGGATTATAGTAATTTTTAAATCAGGTTTCTCAATGTTTACTATCGAGTCGGCACCGCCCTGGATAGGCCTTTTCCTCGTGGGTCCCAAATGACAAATCAAAATTTGTCACTACCATGCATCTTTTCTTATTAAGAATTACAACCCATTTGGTGTGCTAGCTGAAAATAAGTTTGTGGGTGCTGGTGGGTGCTAATAACTTGCGGTTCTGTAATGAACAAAGATCTCAAGGATCCCGCGAGAGTGAGGCTCTTTCCCTATGTTGTGAATGCTTATAATATTTATGTCTTAATTAAAGAAATGGCAAGCCATTGGCCCAGTATGAAAGAAAATGTGGGTCAAACCCTAGTTGAAAAGGGTAACAATGTCTAACTTCATCTTACAAAAGGTACAAAAGCACAAGGATTAATTGTTCATCAGGTTTACACATAACCCAAATTGAATAGGACAATGACAGCTAACTCAACCAAAGTTTTCGACAGTTACAATCAAATGGATCAGTCTGATCATAAAATCAAGATCCCAATACAATAATTCAACTGCTCCATGATGACCACACAAGCTGTTGTAAATAGAAGCCGAACACTATCAGAAGCCCTTAGGTCCACCTGAAACTTCTTTTATGCTCTTGAACACTTGCAGCTGTGAGTAATTTCTTGTTGAAAAACTTAATCCTCACGGACAATAGTGCCCTCGCATTCAACATAAAGAATATGACAAAGCTAGTGTTTGCACTGTTGGATGAATATCATTCCAGCGTTACTGTCTTTAACCGAATGTCATGAGATCCGAGAAAATCCTCGTGCTTCATCAACCATCGATTGGTTATACCTTTTTCTCCATGTGTTGTTGCCTAAATAGAGATGAAGATTGAAAACAATTAATGTCTAAAAAAGATTATGTTGAAAGAGTGATAGCTGAACAATTAATTATAGTACATTATATATGGGCTTTCCATGTGCGTGAAATCATCACCTTTATATACAAATTCTCCAGACATGGAAAGCATTGCAGCAAGGCAATAATGATGTTGAGCTCAAAACACCACATACTGATATATATAAGGTCTTGACAGAATCCACCACCATTGATAGGATGGACAAGCACTTCATTGAGCATAGAACATAATATTAGCACGGAAAGTGTACTCCAAGATGATACTTCACTTATGCGCACAAGTGAAAAATGCAAATTACAAAAGTGTACATGAATAATATACAGTACCTCAGTAGGTGTGGAGGCAAACACCATCTCGAACTATTTAAATGGATCGCGAATTGCACCCAAGGTCTCCAGTTTAGGCGCAGAGACCAGATTTATTTGGTTAGGTTTATAACAACAATCAAGGACCAACCTTTGAAGTGAAGGGGCATCTTCGATGATGAGCTCCTGTCCTTCAAAACTAATTCCAATGCTTACAAGGTGAGGCGACATTATTTGGAGACAAGGGATATCGATTCCTGCTCCAAAAACAAGCACCAAATGCTCCAGTGCAGGGCAGCTGGAGTGGATGATGCTGTGTAGTGAGGTCTCTGAGATATGAACCAACACAAGCGCAAGTTTTTTCAGCAGTGGCAGTCGAAGAATTTGTACCAGATTGTATGCTAGATGGCACCGGGTCAAGCTAGAGGTGCAGAGAGAGGAGGAAAACCATGAGATGGTAATCAGTGGTGAGGGCATAGATGCAGCTATTGGTGGTAACCTATCGCTGTAGTAATGGTAGAACTCAAGCTGCTGGAGTTTATCAAATTGACAGGATGTCAGCCAGGTGGCCACCGTGCAGGGTATATCAAGCAGATAGCATGCCAGGATGCGGATGCGTTGAACGGAGCCCCCGTGGGAGGAGATGATGGCTTCGGGGAGTTCAGAATCATCATCGACAGATAGCTGACGACAGTCGAGATTAAGAGGCGCGGTGCGCCACAGGGTGCTCCACCGAGATGCGAGGACTTGTGTGCGGCAGCCAGCCTTGGTGGGGAGAAGGGAGATGATCGCCCTAAGGATGTCGTCCGGGAGATCTCTGATGTGATCCGCCGGAGATTCTACTGGTTCCTCAGGTCCAGGGGGCGCTTCTGGCCGCACAGCCGGGTCCAAGATCTACATCCAGTGGCGGCGCTAGATGAAGCCTCATCTGTGTACATACCAATCTGAAAGAAAAAGTGGCATAACATGTAGGACATTCGAAATCAATTCTCAAGGTCAGGAAGAAAAAAGGCACAAACATATATGTAGGTGACTGACCGGTTTTCTGTCGGAGTCGCAATTGTTTCCGGAGTTGCTATTGACCTCCGGCTTCGGCTGGGGGGGCACGACGGCGCCAATGAATTCAAGGTCATGCTGCTACCCGCGCGAGACCTCATCGGCGGTGACGGAAACCTCTGTGGCCAGCTTGACGCATTGTATGAGTGCTTCACTAGCCCCGGTGTTGCCACTCCCTCCGATGGTGCGCTTCGGCGACATCGTCATACACTCCGGAGTCCAAACGTCGATGACCACTATTAATCAGGGGTGCGGCCACCTATTATGGTCGGCAGCTCGGGCGTGCAATTAATACGGACCAGTGGGAGCGAGATAGGTTGTGGTTTTTTTGACTGGAAACTGTGAGGCAACAGCCCGACAGCACTTTATTAAAACTCAACCACCAAACAAACAGAGAGGTTCTGATAAAAAATCTAACTAGAGGGGAAGGAAACTACTTACCTATTGAGCTATTTACACAATTACAGGTACATATACAAGGATACATACAACCAACTAGGGCAAAGAATTGACCCAGGCTAACAGCAATGGCTTTAGACTAGGCTTGACTCTGTGAGAGTGCAGAGTAACATCATGAATGAAGTTCCTCTTCTAAGAAGCAAAAGTTGGCCTTTCATATCTGAAGATTCTGCCATTTCTGAGGAGCCATATATTCCAGGCTGCTAGATAAACGACCTCCCTAAAGAAAGGTTGCCCAAAGCTCTTCCTTGCAGCAATTAAACACTGAGATGGGGTTAAACCAGCTAACCATTAGATGTGCAAGTAGTTCCATACTTTTGTGCTGAATTGGCATGTGAAGAAAAGATGATCTCTATCCTCATGAGCATGGGCAAAGCATAACGGGTAGGTGTTATCTTCCTGAGGTGATCGCCAGTGCCTCCTGCCAGCATATCTCTGGTATTGAGCCTGTCATTTAGCATCAACCACGCAAACACCATTATCTTCGTTGTCGCCTTACTTTCCCAAATCCATTTGGCTGGAGTATCAGTGGCCATGTGAGCATGCATCACTGTATAATAACTCTTTGCAGAGAAAATACCTTTGCCAGCTGTCCAAGACCAAGAGTCATGAATCCCTTCATCAGCATTAAGGTCAAGGAGACCAGACTGGACAACGATCATCTCATCCATTGCTTCTGGTGACAAGGGCAGATGAAAGAGTTCAGACATATCTGGTGTGTTAATCACCTCTCGTACAGACACCTTATCATCAACGGCAAAAGAGAACAACCTGGGAAACCTCTCTCTAAGCGGAACAAATGAGCTTAGGAACACCCAAGCATCAAACCAAAAAAGGACAGAGTCACCCATGTTTATGGTGACCTCAGAGTAAAGTCTGAAAACTTCATTGAGCTTGAGGATGTCTCTCCACCAATAAGAACCACATAAAACTGTGCCATGAGGAATAACACCATCATAGTAGGTATTCCAAATAAGAGAAACCCAAGAGATGTCATCTTTGTTATAAAACTTGGAAATGTGCTTGGAAAGGAGAGCTTTGTTTTGGATGGTTAGATTTACTATCCCCATGCCACCTTTGTCTTTGGGTCTGCAAACAAGAGGCCAAGATGCAAGTGATTGCCTAGGAGTATCAGAATTTCCTCTCCATCAGGACTACCTCATAATCCTTTCAAGATGCTTTATAATACCAGCTGGCAAACATAAACTGCAAACAAAATAGATGGGCAAAGATGACAGAACTGATTGGAGTAATTGCAATCTAGCACCCTAGTTGAGAAGGCTGGAACTGGCAGACAACCTTCTTTCAACTCTATCAACCACAGGAAATAAATCTTGAATCCCGGGTTTAGTTGTTCCCACAGGAAGCCCCAGGTATATGAAGGGAAGGGTCCCAACATGGCAGCCAAAAACAGAAGCTAACCTGGCAGTTTCTGCCTCATCCACATTAATAGGCAATATGCATGATTTATGGAAATTTACTCCGAGACCTGTGGAGGCATGAAAATCCTGCAGCATCTCCTTGAGAGCTAATAGTTGTGAATCCACATCAGGCACAATGAGGAGAGTGCCATCAGCATATTGCACTATAGGGAAATCGGGATCATGAGTTTCAATAGGCAGGGAGATCACTCCATTTCTGAGCATATTGTTTACCAAAGTTTGTAGCAGATCGGCTGCAAGAACAAACAAGAGGGGTGATAGTGGGTCACCCTGCCTTACTCCCCTTTTGCAAGTAAATTGTTTTCCAGGCACACCATTTAGAATGACAGAAGAAGTACCAGAGGATAGAAGCTCTCTAATCCAACCAATCCACTTGCTATCAAAACCCTTGTGATGCAGGAGTTTGAGTATTAGGTCATGCTCAACAGTATCAAAGGCTTTGGCGAAGTCCAACTTAAGTATCAAGATAGGCTTCTTGGATTTGTGACACTGATGAATATATTCCAGAGTCCAAGCAATACAATCTTGGATAGACCTGCACTTAAGAAACCCATATTGGTTTTAATGAATGCACTTGAGGATAACCTTTTGCAATCTATTAGCCAGCAGTTTAGTCAGGAACTTCAGGCAAGTATTTGTCAAGGAAATAGGCCTAAAATCATTAGGACTCTCAGGTGAGAGTTTCTTTGGAATTAAGGTGATTAAAGACCCATTGATGCTGCTAATAGTGACCTTGCCATCATAAAAGTCTTGGAATAGCTGCAAAAAATCATCCTTAATGATGTGCCAGCACCGTTTCACAAACAATCCAGTAAAACCATCAGGGCCAGGGGCCCTGTCTATAGGCAGAGAGTTAAGAACCTCATTTATTTCCTCCTCAGAAAATGGAGCAGACAGATTATCAAGACCATCCACTTTGTCAATCAATGATGCTAGGTCAAACTTCATATCAGTCCCCTCAGAGACACCCATTCTATCCTTGAAAGTGCCCCATAACATGCCAGCCATCTGTTGGTGATCAGAGACAACATCACCATTTTCATTCTATAGAGAGGAAATTCAGTTTCTCCTAAAACGTTCAGTTGCCATTGCTTGGAAAAACTTAGAGTTCTCCTCCCCAACTTTTATCCACCAAATGGTACATCTCTGTTTCCAGTATAGAAATTGCGGGTGGAGGATTTCCTCTATGTGTAGTTTAACAATTTTCCTGAAATTAAATTCAGGTCTTGTTAAAGGCCTTAACTCTTCAAGATTATCAAAAAAGATAACCACCCTGTTACAAGCTTGAATGGCCTTCTTTAGTTTAGACAGGCTGATGTACCAGTGTTTGAGAGCATTTCGGAGTCTTTTGAATTTTTCAGTCAAGCGAGTTGCAGAATTTGTTCTTTTTGTTGGAGCATTCCAAGATTGTTCCACACAGTCAAAGAAACCGGGCAGATCCACCCAATAGTTGTCAAACTGAAAGATCTTTGACTTGGGAATAGATGTTGCAATGGAGACTACACAAGGTACATGACCCGATGCTGTTCTTGCTAGAGGATGGACCGTCGTGTTGGGATAGTCATTTATCTAAGTGGAGGAAGTGAAGAACCAATCCAGTTGCTCCAGCAACGAATTTTCTTGCATATTAGACCATGTGTAGGATCTTCCTTTTAATGGCAGCTCAAGAAGACCAAGGTGGCCAATGACCTCATTGAAGAGGAAAATTTCATTTATATCTCCTCCTGGCAAGTTTCAGTTCTCAGGAGATCTAATGAAGTTAAAATCCCCCACAAGGAGCCACTTATCATCTATTGGAATTTCCAGATCATACAACCATTGGACAAAATCATCTCTAGGCTGCCCTTGACAAGGCCCATAAACATTTACCAAGGTCCATTGACTTTCATTATGGGCAGATATGAATGAGACTATGATACCAAACGGCTTAATATCCACTAAAGTGCCAATGAACATGTTAGAGCACCACAGCACAAGGATTCCACCAGAGGCACCAGCAGAGGGTGAATAAACAAAATTGTCAAATCTTCTCGGGCAAAACTCTCTAATCGCATGTTGGTCAAAGAAATCACATTTAGTTTCTTGCAAACAAATGATAGAGCATTGGCTTTCCTCAATTTTCACTCTAACGCTTCTCTACCTATCTTCAGAGTTTGAACCTCTCACATTCCAACAGAGAACCTTCCAATCTCTAATTTGGTGTGCATTCATGAGGAAACAATAAAATGAGGCAGAGGTAATAGCTCACTACATAACAGTGAAACAAAAGCCCATAGATAAAACCATCAACACAGACGAAAGTGCAGAGAAAAGTGCAGGTAGCAGACAAAAGAGAAATAAGGTTCAGACATCTCGCATGACAAGGGACACACCTCCCTGTATAACAATTAAAAGGCTTAATCGTCATGAGGAACTACAAGCTTGGGGCAGTATCTGAAGAAACCATAAGCTTCTCCTCAGTCATCTGCTCAGCAGGGACACCAAGTGCTGCTCAGATCATCTGAAGTGTGGAAATTGAAGTTGGAGGGGGAGCCTACTCCTAGGTATCATCATTCTCTGGTTGAGCATGTCTGCTTGGAGTGGAAGCTTGATTGTCAGCCTTCAACTTCTTGGCTCTAGGCCGCCTGAAGGGCTTGGGCTTAGGTGACAAAGGAGACATAGATTTAAATTCTTTAGATTTGGCCACACTCCTTGTCATCCTTCTGTCAGAAAAGTCTAAGACAGTCTGAACAACTGAAGTTTTGGGCTTTCTGGCACGGGATTTCCTGGTTTGTTGGACTGTAGTTGAAAAGGTGCAGTTCATACTATCTGAAACTTCAGTAACCTAAGTAGTTGCTTCAGAGGAAGGTACACTGTCGTCTGGCTCGAGTGTTGCAGACTAAACACAGGTGTTCTCCAAAAACAGTCTCCTGGTAGTGCATTGAGGTGAGAGTTGCTGGTCAGGAGCTGGAAAGTAGAAAGATAGTGGAGGATCAAAAGCCATAGTCCAAGATCTCTTATGCATCTGAGGCAAGACAGGTGGAGGCATGGCCTTAGGGATCTGGGTAGTCAGGAAAGTGGGCATGAGTGATTCGAAAGACCTCCTCCAGATAAATTCAGGTGGCAAAGCTGGTCCCATGACAACTCTCACAAGTCCAACATGCACAGGAGGTGCATGAACCATAATGGGATTATATGGGACTATTGCAACATTGTTCTGGTTTGGATCTTGCACAGCAACAGGCATGACCACATTGTTAGGCTCCTCAATATGTATGTGCTGTTCTGGCTGGTCTAGGAGATCTTGATCAACCTGCTCTTGTGGGACTCCTTCCATGACATTATCCTGAACTAGAAAAGGGCCTTCAACCACAGCATTGTTTGGCCCATCCACCAGATCAATAGGCTCCAATGGGCCCAAAGCATCATCTGACTCGTTTGAACCCATAGAAGGGTTTAAAACCACAGAGTTAGCCTCCTGGACCTGTGGTTGCACTTGTTGAACCTCATCCTCACTGTTGTCATGCCCCCAGCCATGTAAATCTTGTGGATTAGGCTGCGCTTGCTCCTCTGGTTCAGCTGGTTGAGGGACATCATTCCACCCGAGAGCAGGGTACGGTAGCAGAACCCAAAAATTCGTAGGTGGTTGCACCTCACCTGGCATTGGATGTGGATTTCCATCCACTAGCATAACATCCTCATCAGGTGGTAATTGCTCAGCAAAATCGGCAGTCAGAATAGAAACCGATGCAGTCCATGAAACCACTGCTCCACCAATATTTGCAAACTGACGAAAAACCACATCACGTGGAACTAGCTGATTATCAGGGAAAGAGGCATATACGAGAGATCTTACAAGCATATCATCTTGATGATTCCAATAATGAAACTGACCAAACATACCCACGACCTCAGCTAAGTTGACCTCATTACGGTAACCCAAAGGAACTCCAACAAACATCAGCCAACCTGTTCTATGCCCTTGCAATGCACGAAAACCCTCTCCGTCATCATGCCTACTAAATCTGACAAACAACTCATTGCCATCACTATAAGAAATATGTCAACTTATGACCTTCTGTCAGTGACCCTGGAAGAATTGGTCATAAATCTATGACCATTTTAGACCAATTGGGCAAAAGCTATTTGGGGGGTTCCAAACCCTAAACCATTGCGACCATTTTGGTCAGAAAGGTCGTAATTTCCTTACACGAAATGGTCATAAAGCAGACAGCACTAGTCTGCTGCCTTATTTCTAGCTGATCATGACCAATATAGGTGGTCATAACCTTGTAAATTGTGGTGGATTGGTATGACTTGGCGCCACCTCATCAGTTTTGCCTATGTGTCATGTCCATGTGTCAAGTTTTGCCCTAGGTTGTGAAGCAACCTATATTTCTGTTATTCCGAAAATTCCCAAAAAAATCTAATAAATTCTTTGGGTCATATCTTCGTCAAATATGTAAAAATCCTTCCTTGCCTAGTTCAAAAATAATTCAACAATATTCATTTTCCTATTCTGTTCAAAACAACACTTAATGAAGGAAGTGCTATTTATATATTCTTGATTGCGCTCAGAATTCTTGGGCACTCTTTCCTATCCAAATCATTGCCGCATGACAAAATTTAGCCCCATTTGCCTAGCAAATCTTCCTCGGAAAATTTCCAAAGTTTTTGTCCACCTAGAAGCATTGTGAAGGAAGTACCTTTTTTATATATCCAAATGACATGAAATTTATACAGTTCCTTCATATGCCCAAATTACCACCCTCCTCCAAAGTGCAGCTCAGTCAAATCATCTATGTGAGCCCAGGTTCAATTTATATTTTATGGCCAGATTGGCACATTGCAAAGCAAGTGTTATCTAGACCCCTCCTATTACCCTCAAACTCTTTGGGCACTCTTCCATACCCAAATCATTACCACATGATAATATTCAGCTCCATTTTCCTAGTAAATCTTTCTCAGGAAATTTCCAAAGTTTATACCTCGAGGGAAGCTTTGTGAAGTAAGTGCTAGCTAGGCTTACCAAAATGATGTGAACATCTACCAAGGCATGACCATACCTATGTAACTTACCTACATCAAATTTGAGCTCATTTCATTTATCCAATTTCTCTCACTAGTTTTCCCAAGTTTTTGTCCATAGAAGAGCATTGTGAAGGAAGTACCACTTTGGCATGTCCAAATGGTATCAATTTTCTACAATGCTTTCCAATGCCCAAATAACCATCCTCCACCAAATTTCA
The DNA here is from genome assembly GCF_018294505.1 of Triticum aestivum. Classification (NCBI taxonomy): domain Eukaryota; kingdom Viridiplantae; phylum Streptophyta; class Magnoliopsida; order Poales; family Poaceae; genus Triticum; species Triticum aestivum. Next base: position 105,571,951 of record NC_057809.1, read on the forward strand.
GCTCAATCCATTCATTATTTTGAGCCCAGATTCAACATTCATATTTCTGTCCAGTGTGGTACTTTGCAAAGCAAGTACCACCTAGGATCCTCCTTTTGATCTGAAAATTTGCGAAGACATTCTTCTTATTAGATGATCATCCTCAGCCAAAACTCACGCCCATTGGCCGTGTGCATTCCCGTACTGCCAATCAAACACTTGGCTGCTAATTCATCTTTGAGCATAGGTCGGTCTCCTCGTGAGATTCTTCTATTGTAATTTTCTTCCTAGCACCTACCTGGGGAGTGCCCAACCCGCTAGACATGCCTAGGCCTCCCAGAACGCATGTCAACACCAAGGTCACGCGATGACCACACACCAGGCATGCGAGTTCACGCGCTTTGGAGTTGGGGCCCTGGGCCACCATCCAAACCTCGATGTATCGCCACCAAACCATGTATTTATGCTTAAGTAGAGACTTATGTAACTGAAAATGATTTTTGGAAAAAATAAAGAGCAAACAATAAGGCAGCTGCAGTTCAAATTTGACCCGCTTCCTACTAAATTGGCGGGAATTTGTCTTTTTCACCAGAGGTGGATCAAAACTTTTGACACCCAACCATTTTGTCAATTGTGCATTAAATATGACCTAGTATTTTATAAAATTAATTTGGTCCAATTTTGCAAAAAATATATGGTAGGTCCTTCACAAAAAAACTCATTTCGGGCACTCGGAAAATGGAAAATGAATTTTCCGCGCAAAGAAAATGAAAACTCCCTTAGGCAACATTGTTTGGAATTCCAAGATGCACCCTTGTGCACAATATTAGATCATTTGAACAAACTATGCCATGAATGTGGCCATAAGATTGATCATTTGGCTTGAAATCCCTAAATCTTCACGCGTGAATAGCTCATTTCTGAGAACAATTTTTTAAAATAATTGCCGTATTACAAGTTTATTATTTTTCCTGGAAACTTGGTCACATATAATGACACAATGCGAAGGTTTCCTAATTTTTTGATTTTTTTGATTTTTTTGTGCCCGTTTCAAAATGCGGTCAAAACCGCGGGCATGACCGTTCCTAGCTAGTGGTCGAATCTTGGAATTTTTTTGGTGTTTCTCTGATTAAATAGATACTTATGTGCCTAGAAATGATTTTTTGAAAAAATAAAGAGCAAACTATGAGGCAGCTGCAGTTCAAATTTGACCCGCTTCCTACTGAATCGGCGGGAATTTGTCTTTTTCACCAGAGGTGGATCAAAACTTTTGACACCCAACCATTTGGTAAATTGTGAATCAAATATGGCCTAGTAATCTAGAAAAAATGATTTGGACCAATTTTGCAACAAATATATGGTAGGTCCTTCACAAAAAAACTCAATTCGGGCACACGGAAAATGGAAAATGAATTTTCCGTGCAAAGAAATTGAAAACTCCCTTAGGCAACATTGTTTGGAATTCCAAGATGCACCTTTGTGCACAATATGAGATCATTTGAACAAACTACACCATGAATGTGACCATAAGATTGATCATTTGGCTTGAAAACCCTAAATCTTCACGCGTGATAGCTCATTTCTAAGAACACTTTTTTAAAATATTCGCCGTATTACAAGTTTATTATTTTTCCTCGAAACTTGGTCACATATAATGACACAATGCGAAGGTTTCCCAATTATTTGATTTTTTTTGAATTTTTTATGCCCGTTTCAAAATGCGGTCAAAACCGTGGGCATGACTGTTCCTAGCTAGTGGTTGAATCTTGGAATTTTTTTGGTGTTTCACTGATTAAATAGATACTTATGTACCTAGAAATGATTTTTGGTAAAAATAAAAAGCAAACTATAAGGCAGCTACAGTTCAAATTTGACCCGCTTCCAACTAAATCGGTGAAAATTTGTCTTTTTCACGAGAGGTGGACCAAACTTTTTACACCCAATCATTTGGTCAATTGTGCATTAAGCATGGCCTTGTATTTTAGAAAAATTATTTGGTCCAATTTTGCAACAATTATTTGGTAGGTTCTTCACAAAAAAACCTCCTTTTAGGCACTCGAAAAATGGAAAATGATTTTTGTGTGCAATGGAAATGAAGACCACAAAATCATCATTGATTGAAATTTTAAGATACACATATGTGCAATATTGGGTCATTTAAATATACAACATGAGGCCAATATGTTGATTGTTTTCCCGAAATAAGAGGGTAAAAATATAAAAGAAACAAAAAAACACAATTACATAAGCTGGATTCTAATTGGTGGAACCATCTATGACACGAATCGATGACATGGCAGACATCCTACAATCCATTGCTAGCCCTAACCCACCACACGTCCATCCATCCATCCATAACCCACCGCACCCACTCCTCGTCCTCACGAACCCTACCCAGCCACTCCTCGCCACCTCCCCTTGCAAATCGCCTTCGCCACCTCCTTCCCCACCCCCTCCCCGCACCTGCAGCGGCTCCCACCCTTCCCGCACCCGCGCACGCCGCCGTTGGCTCCTCCACCTCCAGGCGACACCGAGCCCGTGGTCTCCCTCCCTAAGATCGCGCCGGAGCCCGTGGTCCTCCTCCACCTATAGCTCGTCTCCTCTCCGGTCGCGCTACCGACCTGTTCGTGGTCGGGCTTCGGCGAGCTGAGCAGCAGAGCACCGACGGATCCTCCTCTCCCCCTGCAGCCGCCTGCCGCACCAACCTCCCTTCCTCCCTCCTCGCCAACGAAACCCTAGCCAGCAGCCATGGCTAGGGTTGTGCAGTTTCTCCTCATCCGATCTAGCGAGTCTCCCTCATCCTCCCCCGCTCCCTGAACCTTAGCCACTCCAAACCCCTGGCCCCTTCTTGTCTCGTCTCTGCAGGTAGACCGTGCAGGCAAGCGACCAGGACGACGCCCGGAGAGGAGAGGAGGGCCTTCTCCTCACCGTGTAGCCGCCGACCTTGTCCTTCTCGAGGAGGAGGAGCAGGAGGGGTGCACCTAGCCACCATAGTCGCCGTCGTCAAGGGCTTCTCCACCTAGACCTCTAAATCCACGGCGTCGTCATCCAGCCACCCAAGGTGAAGGTGCCCCCAACTCCCCTCCGCCCCCTCTCCCCTCCTTGTTTCATTCGATCTAGCAGCCATGGATTTGGGTTCCTCAAGGCTGCCTAATTACTCTACCATGTGTTCCTACTACTAGCTCTAGTCGTGGATGCTGGGTAGCTCCCTGTTTTCTCTGTTTTTATGTAATCCTAGATAGAACCATACAACTGTGGATGACAAATAGTGCAATTTAATCTAAAATTGTCATCATGATCCTAGCAAATACTCCTCAAATTACTGTAAATTGTTGGATGATTAGGGGCTAGTGTAGATGCAAAATAAGGTTGCACTTTTAGAGGAGATAAGACACTGATGTTGGATGCTTGGTAGTTGTCTTGTGTTTTCTGCATGTCGGTACTAGCAGTATGTCCGTGAGCACCGTGCTGGTGTTAGTCGCAATGATCAGCTTCAATAGCATGACCAGTACCTGAACATGATGCATATTTATTAACAAAAATGCTAATCAATATCTGGTCTGATGATTTATGTACTATTATCTCAAATAAGAAAGCATATAACAGCAGCAGTAGCACAAATTTAACTGAATTCAATTAAAATTTCCAGAATCTCTTCTTGATTTGTAATGTTTTAGTGCAACAAAGTCATACCGAGTGAGGTTCATGTGGTGCTCTGAGATGCTCTTGATGGTTTGTTGTCAAGACTGATATCCCATGTATGTCATGATGTTGCTAGCTTGTTTCAGTCCAGCATCTCTTCTTGATAGTCTTGTTAACATAATTCAGTCCAGTAACTCTAATTAATTAACTGAATTTATTTGTTTAATTAAATTACATTGAAACCTTTCCTTTAATTATAATTAAAGAAGGGTTCCCGTTTAATTAAAACTAATGGAAACCTTTTCGGTTAATCCTGTTGTTTACTGTATTTGCATGCTTGCAGGAATGTGTCAAATACTTGTTATGTACATGTAGTGGCACGAGAGTCAAGATTTACTAGTGCTTGCCTTCTTGTGTTATCTGGACACATTGGTTAATCTACTTTTCTTGTGATTTCCCAATTCAATATCTAAGAAATGAGTCTATATAGTTTAATGAATTCAATGTATGATCCTGATGAGAATTATATGATATCTACCTATTTTTATCTTTGACCAATATCAATTGTGGTAGCTCTTAAGCGACACATACTTTTTCTCGCTCTGAGTTCCTAAGCATGATATTATATTTTTATTAGATCGAACATGCAATCTTTGAATTTGCTGAACATTAGTAGCTAACTAAGTTGTGCCCCATTGATGTCTCAATTGTTACATTACATCTAAATAAGTTAGCCTCAACTAACTGTGAAATTTAGAATGTTTAAATTCAAATCTTAAGTTCTCAAACTGGACCGGCTTTGGGACTTATATATACACAAATCAGTACTGAAGTAGGTCTATATGGGTCTGTATGATCTCCTGTTAGTAAAATTACAGCATAAATAACTTCCCATGTAGTTCTGCTATTTTTAGTTTGGGTTGAAGTGATTGGTAGGCCTAGTGGTTGTGCGATTCTATGATCCTATCCTGTAAAATTTATATGCACACCTCATATAAATCTGTGATCATATCCAGTGAAATTTATATGCATGTTCCACTCCACTGTCTACACATTTACTTAGTAATACATACTTGTGCACTTCTGTTATGCTTCTCTCTTTGTTTGTATGAGGCGGCTAGGCTGCCTATTTTGTAGCAGTCTGCTTCCATAGTGTTTGTATGGAGTTGAGATAATTGTGTTTTCCTCGGCAGTAGGTCAGCAGACACCGCTCCTGCTATATATGCTAAGCTGCCGCCAGTGTTTGTGTGATGTTGCCAGCTTAGAGCATCATCTCCGATAGCTGTTGCCTGTTGATGTGCTTGTTGTGGTGTCATGTGCTAATCCTAAATTTGTTCTACGCTTAGCTGATTAAACATGCAGTTTTTTTAGTATTTTGGTTGGTCTGATGGTGTTTCTTTTTTTGGCTCAAGTGCTTAACTTATGAGCTTATGTTGAAGTGTGCTGATTTTGCACTATTAAAATTGATAGGAGATACTATGGATGCAAGATTCATTGTTTGTTCTTGCTCACTATGTGCTTAACTGATGATGATTGTTGTTGTTAGAAATTATGAGTGCTTGTGTCTTCATTTTTTTCTTCTGTAATGATGATATGAAATGTCAAGGAGGTCCTTATTGGTGGTGCTGCTGCTGTTGCTGTGGTTGTCAGAGGTGTTGCTGCCGCATCTGGTGGAGCTGCAGTCCGAGAAGGTCAAGGATAAGATCATCCTCGATGGGAACGACATTGAGCTTGTCTCCCGCTTTGCCGCCCTCATCAACTAGGTGAATCAAACAGGACCCAGAACCTGTCTTTGTTCATGTGCATGTTGTGCTTCTTGAATAATTTGGTTGATGAGATGCAAATGATATTGTATCATGTTTGCTTATGCTCTTTGTGGAAACTAGTATGCTAGATGTACTTAGAAATCATTGCAATGCATGTCTTCAGTGTTGGATGTGGAGTGTTCTTTCTTTGTGATGCATATATGGCTGCTTGTGCTGTTCAACATGATGCAAATAGGGCTACTTCTGCCGCTGTGCTGTTGTTTGTGGTTTGTCTAGTTTTGGCATATATAGCTGCTTCTTTCTCTTCATGTATTATTATGTGCTCCATAATGATTTGGTTTTTTCTTCAATATAATCTGCTTCTACATTCTGTTCCTGTGTAATCTGATCTGCAATGATTCAATTTTTGGTTCCATATAATTAATCTGCTTCTATGCTCTATTCTTGTGCAATTTTCCTGTTGTTCTTGCTGTTCTATGCGTTTGCCTTCCAGGGACAACATATATGTGCTTTTCTTGTTTTTCTTTATTTAAGCTGGTAGCTTTTTATGTTCACTCTTTTTCAGGAGCTTCAGGCCTAATTTTTTTCCTTTATGTTCACCCTTTTATAGGAGCTCCAGGCCTAATATTTTTGAGTGTGAAGCCGTGAAGCCAAGTGCAAAGCAGCGAAGCCCTACTTAGGAAGAGTTTTTTGGTTCTGTAGTAGACTACAAATTGTAATTTTGTAACGGATTGTAAAAGGCTACTGTAGTGTTATTTGCTCAATTATGTATGTTAAAAAGATGTGAAATGGAAACTTGACCAGGTGGACCAATTTATGTCCCACTTGTGAATATAATCTGAGAAAATTTGAAATTTTTGACATGTGGGACCAATGTATGGCATTATGAGTAGTGGGACCCATCTGATTAGTGGGACCAGCTCTAAAATATAATGATATAAAAATAGAAAATCAATTGATGATAAGAAGGCCACGACCCAACAATAAAAAGGCTGCAATATCGGGCTTGGCCCATGAACTAATAAAAAAGACAAAAAAATACAAATAGGCTGAATTATTGGGCTCGGCCCATGTAAAACACCGAATTGGACCGGGCTGATTCTTGTGCCACATCAGATTCCCACGTCGGATGCCTACATGGATTGGGGAGGCTGCTGGTGACCAAAACAAAACAGTAGGCATATTTTGGTCGTAAACGTCTACGACCTTCTTACAGAGAAGGTCATTAATTTCAATTTACGACCGTCAGCTTTTGACCATCTGTTTTTGGTCACAAAAAGGTCATAAATGGAAAATAATGACCATTCAGTGACCAATAGTCAAGGTCACAAGTTGACATATTTCTTGTAGTGCATGTTGATCTAACCCAAGCGGCCAAGGTGGATGAGAAATTAGAGCAGCACGGATAACAGGATCCTACATCTCATACAGACCTACTCCCTGAAACCAAGTCTGTGCAGATCGTACCGATAGCTCAAGCTGGTAGGAGACAGGCTGTGGTCAAAAGTTGTCTCGCCTCCCATTGTGCCTGCACGGCGGATGTCTGCCATTCCTACCATCATTTCAGACAGCTAATGTCTACTACACAACCTTCTTCTTGTAGACGTTGTTGGGCCTCCAAGTGCAGAGGTTTGTAGGACAGTAGCAGATTTCCCTCAAGTGGATGACCTAAGGTTTATCAATCCGTAGGAGGCGTAGGATGAAGATGGTATCTCTCAAGCAACCCTACAACCAACTAACAAAGAGTCTCTTGTGTCCCCAACACACCCAATACAATGGTAAATTGTATAGGTGCACTAGTTCGGCGAAGAGATGGTGATACAAGTGGTATATGGATAGTAGATAATAGTTTTTGTAATCTGAAAATATAAAAACAGCAAGGTAACTAATGATAAAAGTGAGTGCAAATGGTATTGCAATGTGTTGAAACAAGGCCTAGGGTTCATACTTTCGCTGGAGTAAGTCCTCTCAACAATACTAACATAATTGGATCACATAACTATCCCTCAACATGCAACAAAGAGTCACTCCAAAGTCACTAATAGCGGAGAACGAACGAAGAGATTATGGTAGGGTACGAAACCACCTCAAAGTTATTCTTTCCAATCAATCCGTTGGGATATTCCTATAAGCGTCACAAACAGCCCTAGAGTTCGTACTAGAATAACACCTTAAGACACAAATCAACCAAAACCATAATGTCACCTAAATACTCCAATGTCACCTCAAGTATCTGTGGGTATGATTATACGATATGCACCACACAATCTCATATTCATCTATTCAACCAACACAAAGGACCTCAAAGAGTGCCCCAAAGTTCCTACTAGAGAATCATGACGAAAACGTGTGGCAACCCCTATGCATAGGTTCAGGGCGGAACCCGCAAGTTGATCACCAAAACATACATCGAGTGAATCACGTGATATCCCATTGTCACCACAGATACGCACAGCAAGACATACATCAAGTGTTCTCAAATCTTTAAAGACTCAATCCGATAAGATTACTTCAAAGGGGAAACTCAGTCCATCACAAAAGAGTAGAGGGGGAGGAGAAACATAAGATCCAACTATAATAGCAAAGCTCGCGATACATCAAGATCGTATCACCTCACGATACATCAAGCTCGCGATACATCAAGATCGTATCATCAAGATCCAACGATAATAGCAAAGTTTTTGTCCACCTAGAAGCATTGTGAAGGAAGTACCTTTTTTATATATCCAAATGACATGAAATTTATACAGTTCCTTCATATGCCCAAATTACCACCCTCCTCCAAAGTGCAGCTCAGTCAAATCATCTATGTGAGCCCAGGTTCAATTTATATTTTATGGCCAAATTGGCACATTGCAAAGCAAGTGTTATCTAGACCCCTCCTATTACCCTCAAACTCTTTGGGCACTCTTCCATACCCAAATCATTACCACATGATAATATTCAGCTCCATTTTCCTAGTAAATCTTTCTCAGGAAATTTCCAAAGTTTATACCTCGAGGGAAGCTTTGTGAAGTAAGTACTAGCTAGGCTTACCAAAATGATGTGAAAATCTACCAAGGCATGATCATACCTATGTAACTTACCTACATCAAATTTGAGCTCATTTCATTTATCCAATTTCTCTCACTAGTTTTCCCAAGTTTTTGTCCATAGAAGAGCATTGTGAAGGAAGTACCACTTTGGCATGTCCAAATGGTATCAATTTTCTACAGTGCTTTCCAATGCCCAAATAACCATCCTCCACCAAATTTCAGCTCAATCCATTCATTATTTTGAGCCCAGCTTCAACATTCATATTTTTGTCCAGTGTGGTACTTTGCAAAGCAAGTACCACCTAGGATCCTCCTTTTGATCTGAAAATTTGTGAAGACATTCTTCTTATTAGATGATCATCCTCAGCCAAAACTCACGCCCATTGGCCGTGTGCATTCCCGTACTGCCAATCAAACACTTGGCTGCTAATTCATCCTTGAGCATAGGTCGGTCTCCTCGTGAGATTCTTCTGTTGTAATTTTCTTCCTAGAACCTACCTGGGGAGTGCCCAACCCGCTAGACATGCCTAGGCCTCCCAGAACGCATGTCAACACCAAGTTCACGCGATGACCACGCACCAGGCATGCGAGTTCACGCGCTTTGGAGTTGGGGCCCTGGGCCACCATCCAAACCTCGACGTATCGCCACCAAACCATGTATTTATGCTTAAATAGATACTTATGTAACTAAAAATGATTTTTGGAAAAAATAAAGAGCAAACAATAAGGCAGCTGCAGTTCAAATTTGACCTGCTTCCTACTAAATTGGCGGGAATTTGTCTTTTTCACCAGAGGTGGATCAAAACTTTTGACACCCAACCATTTTGTCAATTGTGCATTAAATATGGCCTAGTATTTTATACAATTAATTTGGTCCAATTTTGCAAAAAATATATGGTAGGTCCTTCACAAAAAAAACTCATTTCGGGCACTCAGAAAATGGAAAATGAATTTTCCGCGCAAAGAAAATGAAAACTCCCTTAGGCAACATTGTTTGGAATTCCAAGATGCACCCTTGTGCACAATATTAGATCATTTGAACAAACTATGCCATGAATGTGGCCATAAGATTGATCATTTGGCTTGAAATCCCTAAATCTTCACGCGTGATAGCTTATTTCTGAGAACACTTTTTTAAAATAATTGCCGTATTACAAGTTTATTATTTTTCCTGGAAACTTGGTCACATATAATGACACAATGCGAAGGTTTCCCAATTTTTTGATTTTTTTTGAATTTTTTATGCCCGTTTCAAAATGCGGTCAAAACCGCGGGCATGACCGTTCCTAGCTAGTGGTCGAATCTTGGAATTTTTTTTGGTGTTTCTCTGATTAAATAGATACTTATGTACCTAGAAATGATTTTTGGAAAAAATAAAGAGCAAACTATGAGGCAGCTGCAGTTCAAATTAGACCCGCTTCCTACTGAATCGGCGGGAATTTGTCTTTTTCACCAGAGGTGGATCAAAACTTTTGACACCCAACCATTTGGTCAATTGTGAATCAAATATGGCCTAGTATTCTAGAAAAATGATTTGGACCAATTTTGCAACAAATATATGGTAGGTCCTTCACAAAAAAACTCAATCAAAACCCTAATGTCACCTAGATACTCCAATGTCACCGCAAGTATCTGTGGGTATGATTATACGATATGCATCACACAATCTCAGATTCATCTATTCAACCAACACAAAGGACCTCAAAGAGTGCCCCAAAGTTCCTACCAAAGAATCACGACGAAAACGTGTGGCAACCCCTATGCATAGGTTCATGGGCGGAACCCGCAAGTTGATCACCAAAACATACATCGAGTGAATCACGTGATATCCCATTGTCACCATAGATACGCACGGCAAGACATACATCAAGTGTTCTCAAATCTTTAAAGACTCAATCCGATAAGATTACTTCAAAGGGGAAACTCAATCCATCACAAGAGAGTAGAGGGGGAGGAGAAACATAAGATCCAACTATAATAGCAAACCTCGCGATACATCAAGATTGTATCACCTCAAGAACACGAGAGAGAGAGAGAGATCAAACACATAGCTACTGGTACATACCCTCAGCCCCGAGGAAGAACTACTCCCTCCTCGTCATGGAGAGCACTGGGATGATAAAGATGGCCACCGGAGAAGGATTGCCCCCTTCGGCAGGGTGCCGGAACGGGTCTAGATTGGCTTTCGGTGGCTACGGAGGCTTCTGGTGGCGGAACTCCCGATCTATTATGCTCACGGATGTTTTTACGGTATATGGAGATATATAGGCGGAAGAAGTATGTCAGGGGACCGAAGGGGGGGGGCCACGAGGCAAGGGGGCGCGCCCTACAGGGGTGGGTGCGCCCCCCACCCTCGTGAGCTCCTCCTTCATCTTCTGACATAGGGTCCAAGTCTATCCGGTAGGTTTCCTTCCAAAAATAACTTCTCCAGTTGATTTCGTTCCGTTTCGACTCCATTTGATATTCCTTTTCTTCGAAACACTGAAATAGGCAAAAAAAACAGCAACTCTGGGTTGGGCCTCCGGTTAATAGGTTAGTCCCGGAAGTAATATAAAAGTGGATAATAAAGCCCAATATTGCCCAAAACAGTAGATAATATAGCATGGAGCAATCAAAAATTATAGATACGTTGGAGACGTATCAAGCATCCCCAAGCTTAATTCCTGCTCGTCCTCGAGTAGGTAAATGATAAAAGAAAGAATTTTTGATGTGGAATGCTAGTTGGCATAATTTTAATGTAATTCTTCTTAATTGTGGTATGAATATTCAGATCCGAAAGATTCAAGACAAAAGTTCATATTGACATAAAAATGATAATACTTCAATCATACTAACTAAGCAATTATGTCTTCTCAAAATAACATGGCCGAATAAAGCTATCCCTACAAAATCATATAGTCTGGCTATGCTCTATCTTCACCACACAAAATATTTAAATCATGCACAACCCCGATGAGAAGCCAAGCAATTGTTTCATACTTTTGATGTTCTCAAACTTTTTCAATCTTCACGCAATACATGAGCGTGAGCCATGGACATAGCACTATAGGTGGAATAGAATGGTGGTTGTGAAGAAGACAAAAAGGGAGAAGATAGTCTCACATCGACTAGGCGTATCAAAGGGCTATGGAGATGCCCATCAATAGATATCAATGTGAGTGAGTAGGGATTGCCATGCAACGGATGCACTAGAGCTATAAGTGTATGAAAGCTCAAAAAGAAACTAAGTGGGTGTGCATCCAACTTGCTTGCTCATGAAGACCTAGGGAATTTTGAGGAAGCCCATCATTGGAATATACAAGACAAGTTCTATAATGAAAGATGCCCACTAGTATATGAAAGTGATAACATGAGAGACTCTCTACTATGAAGATCATGGTGCTACTTTGAAGCACAAGTGTGGTAAAAAGATAGTAGCATTGCCCCTTCTCTCTTTTTCTCTCATTTTTTTATCTTTATATTTTTTATTTGGGCCTTCTCTTTTTTTTATGGCCTCTTTTCTCTTTTTTTATTTGGGCTTCTTTGGCCTCTTTTATTTATTTATTTATTTTCGTCCGGAGTCTCATCCCGACTTGTGGGGGAATCATGGTCTCCATCATCCTTTCCTCACTGGGACAATGCTCTAATAATGATGATCATCACACTTTTATTTACTTACAACTCAAGAATTACAACTCGATACTTAGAACAAGATATGACTCTATATGAATGCCTCCGGCGGTGTACCGGGATGTGCAATGACTCATGAGTGACATGTATGAAAGAATTATCAATGGTGGCTTTGCCACAAATACGATGTCAACTACATGATCATGCTAAGCAATATGACAATGATGAAACGTGTCATAATAAATGGAACGGTGGAAAGTTGCATGGCAATATATCTCGGAATGGCTATGGAAATGCCATAATAGGTAGGTATGGTGGCTGCTTTGAGGAAGGTATATGGTGGGTGTATGGTACCGGTGAAAGTTGCGCGGTACGAGAGAGGCTAGCAATGGTGGAAGGGTGAGAGTGCGTATAATCCATGGACTCAACATTAGTCATAAAGAACTCACATACTTATTGCAAAAATCTACAAGTTATCAAAGCAAAGTATTACGTGCATGCTCCTAGGGGGATTGATTGGTAGGAAAATACCATCGCTCGTCCCCAACCGCCACTCATAAGGAAGACAATTAATAAATAAATCATGCTCCGACTTCATCACATAACGGTTCACCATACGTGCATGCTACGGGAATCACAAACTCTAACACAAGTGTTCTTTAAATTCACAACTACTCAACTAGCATGACTCTAATATTACCATCCTCATATCTCAAAACAATCATCAAGTATCAAACTTCTCTTAGTATTCAACACACTCATAAGAGAATTTTATTCTTCTTCTTGTATACCTATCATATTAGGATTATTTAAGCAAATTACCATGCTATTTAAGACTCTCAAAATAATCTAAGTGAAGCATGAGAGATCAACTATTTCTTCAAAATAAAACTACCACCATGCTCTAAAATATATAAGTGAAGCACTAGAGAAAACGACAAACTACTCTGAAAGATATAAGTGAAGATCAATGAGTAGTCGAATAATTGTGCAACTATATGAAGACTCTCCCATTCAATAATTTCAGATCTCGGTATTCTATTCAAACAGCAAGCAAAACTAAATAAAATGGCATTCTAAGAATGGAAAACATCATGTGAAGAAGCAAAAACTTAGGATCAACCGATACTAACCGATAGTTGTTGAAGAAGAAAGGTGGGGTGCCAACCGGGGCATCCCCAAGCTTAGACGCTTGAGACTTCTTGAATTATCTTGGGGTGCCTTGGGCATCCCCAAGCTTGAGCTTTTGTGTCTCCTTAATTCCTCTCATATCACGGTCTCCCTAAATCTCAAAAGCTTCATCCACACAAAACTCAACAAGGACTCGTGAGATAAGTTAGTATAAACCATAGCAAAAACCTTATCATACTCTACTGTAGCAAATCACTAAAATTATTATTAAAAATTTCATACTAAATTCCTCTGCATATTTAATAGTCCTATCCTCAAATAGAATCATTAAAGAAGCAACCATATGCAAACAATGCAAACATAACAGCAATCTGCCTAAACAGGATAGTCTGTAAAGAATGCTGCAACATCCATACTTCCCTAGCTCCAAAAATTATGAAAGACAATTCCCACTGTATTAAATTTATCATATCTTAATATGCAAAAGGTTTCGACATTCTATCACATTCTGACTTTTCTAGGGAATTATTGCAACAGCGGTAAACTTTCTGTTTTCAAACAGCAACATGTGGACTTCTAAAATAGGCATAGTAAAGGCTATCAATGCCACTTTTATTGAAATAAAGGATGCAAAACATTGTTCTAAATAACAGCAAGCAAATCTTAACAAAATAAATTGACGCTCCAAGCAAAACACATATCATGGTGAATAAAAATATAGCTCCAAGTAAAGTTACAGATGAACGAAGACGAAAGAGGGGATGACTTCCGGGGCATCCCCAAGCTTAGGCTCTTGGTTGTCCTTGAATATTACCTTGGGGTGCCTTGGGCATCCCCAATCTTAGGCTCTTTCCACTCCTTATTCCATAGTCCATCGAATCCTTACCCAAAACTTGAAAACTTCACAACACAAAACTTAACAGAAAACTCGTAAGCTCCATCGGTATAAGAAAATAAATCACCACTTCAAGGTACTGTAATGAACTCATTTTTTATTTATATTGGTGTTAAACATACTGTATTCCAACTTCTCTATGGTTTATAAACTATTTTACTAGCCATAGATTCATCAAAATAAGTAAACAACACATGAAAAACAGAATCTGTCAAAAACAGAACAGTCTGTAGTAATCGGGATCAAACGCATACTTCTGGAACTCATAAAATTCTAGAATAAAATTCTGGACCTGAGTAATTTATCTATTAATAATCTGAAAAAAGAATTAACTAAATATCGCTCTCCAAATAAAAATGGCAGCAATTCTCGTGAGCGCTAAAGTTTCTATTTTTTACAGCATGATCAACAAGACTTCTTCCAAGTCTTCCCAAAGGTTCTACTTGGCACAAACACTAATTAAAAGCATAAAACCACATATAAACAGAGGATAGATGAATTATTTATTACTAAACAGGAACAAAAAGCAAGGAACTAAAATAAAATTGGATTGCCTCCCAACAAGCGCTATCGTTTAACGCCCCTAGCTAGGCATGATAATGACAATGATGCTCACATAAATGATAAGAATTGAAACATAAAAAGAGCATCATAAAGAATATGACTAGCACATTTAATCCTAACCCACTTCCTATGCATAGGTATTTTGTGAGCAAACAACTTATGGGAACAATAATCAACTAGCATAGGAAGGTAAAACAAGCATAACTTCAAAGCTTTAAGCACATAGAGAGGAAACTTGATATTATTGCAATTCCTACAAGCATATGTTCCTCCCTCATAATAATTTTCAGTAGCATCATGAATGAATTCAACAATATAACCAGCACCTAAAGCATTCTTTTCATGATCTACAAGCATAGAAATTTTATTACTCTCCACGCAAGCAAAATTCTTCTCATGAATAATAGTGGGAGCAAACTCAAGAAAATAATTATCATGTGAAGCATAATCCAATTGAAAACTAAAATCATGATGACAAGTTTCATGGATATCATTATTCTTTATAGCATACAAGTCATCACAATAATCATCATAGATAGCAACTTTGTTCTCATAATCAATTGGAACCTCTTCCGAAATAGTGGATTCATGACAAAATAAAGTCACGACCTCTGCAAATCCACTTTCATCAATATAATCATCATAAATAGGAGGCATGCTTTCATCATAATAAATTTGCTCATCAAAACATGGGGGACAAAAAATATCATCTTCATCAAACATAGCTTCCCCAAGCTTGTGGCTTTGCATATCATTAGCATCATGGATATTCAAGGAATTCGTACTAACAACATTGCAATCATGCTCATCATTCAAATATTTAGTGCCAAACATTCTAATGCATTCTTCTTCTAGCAATTGAGCACAATTATCGGAATCCTTATTTTCACGGAAGACATTAAAAAGATGAAGCATATGAGGTACCCTTAATTCCATATTTTTTGTAGTTTTCTTTTATAAACTAAACTAGTGATAAAACAAGAAACTAAAAGACTCGATTGCAATATCTAAAGATATACCTTCAAGCACTCACCTCCCCGGCAACGGCGCCAGAAAAGAGCTTGATGTCTACTACACAACCTTCTTCTTGTAGACGTTGTTGGGCCTCCAAGTGCAGAGGTTTGTGGGACAGTAGCAAATTTCCCTCAAGTGGATGACCTAAGGTTTATCAATCCGTAGGAGGCGTAGGATGAAGATGGTCTCTCTCAAGCAACCCTGCAACCAACTAACAAAGAGTCTCTTGTGTCCCCAACACACCCAATACAATGGTAAATTGTATAGGTGCACTAGTTCGGCGAAGAGATGGTGATACAAGTGGTATATGGATAGTAGATAATAGTTTTTGTAATCTTAAAATATAAAAACAGCAAGGTAACTAATGATAAAAGTGAGCGTAAACGGTATTGCAATGTGTTGAAACAAGGCCTAGGGTTCATACTTTCGCTAGTGTAAGTCCTCTCAACAATACTAACATAATTGGATCACATAACTATCCCTCAACATGCAACAAAGAGTCACTCCAAAGTCACTAATAGCGGAGAACGAACGAAGAGATTATGGTAGGGTACGAAACCACCTCAAAGTTATTCTTTCCAATCAATCCGGTGGGCTATTCCTATAAGCGTCACAAACAGCCCTAGAGTTTGTACTAGAATAACACCTTAAGATACAAATCAATCAAAACCCTGATGTCACCTAGATACTCCAATGTCACCTCAAGTATCTGTGGGTATGATTGTACGACATGCATCACACAATCTCATATTCATCTATTCAACCAACACAAAGGACCTCAAAGAGTGCCCCAAAGTTCCTATCGGAGAATCACGATGAAAACGTGTGGCAACCCCTATGCATAGGTTCATGGGCGGAACCCGCAAGTTGATCACCAAAACATACATCGAGTGAATCACGTGATATCCCATTGTCACCACAGATACGCACGGCAAGACATACATCAAGTGTTCTCAAATCTTTAAAGACTCAATCTGATAAGATTACTTCAAAGGGGAAACTCAATCCGATAAGATTACTTCAAAGGGGAAACTCAATCCATCACAAGAGAGTAGAGGGGGAGGAGAAACATAAGATCCAACTATAATAGCAAAGCTCGCGATACATCAAGATCGTATCACCTCAAGAACACGAGAGAGGGATCAAACACATAGCTACTGGTGCATACCCTCAGCCCCGAGGAAGAACTACTCCCTCCTCGTCATGGAGAGCACCGGATGATGAAGATGGCCACCGGAGAAGGATTGCCCCCTCCGGCAGGGTGCCGGAACGGGTCTAGATTGGCTTTCGGTGGCTACGGAGGCTTCTGGCGGTGGAACTCCCGATCTATTGTGCTCACGGATGTTTTTACGGTATATGGAGATATATAGGCGGAAGAAGTATGTCAGGGGACCGAAGGGGGGGCCATGAGGCAGGGGGCGCGCCCCCTACCCTCGTGAGATCCTCCTTCATCTTCTGACGTAGGGTTCAAGTCTATCCGATAGGTTTCTTTCCAAAAATAACTTCTCCAGTTGATTTTGTTCTGTTTTGACTCCGTTTGATATTCCTTTTCTTCGAAACATTGAAATAGGCAAAAAAACAACAAATCTGGGCTGGGCCTCCGGTTAATAGGTTAGTCGCGAAAGTAATATAAAAGTGGATAATAAAGCCCAATATTTCCCAAAACAGTAGATAATATAGCATGGAGCAATCAAAAATTATAGATACGTTGGAGACGTATCAACAGCTACTCGCACGCCTCCCCGTCAATACACACACCTGCACGCACGCCTCCTGGTATGCCTGCACGGCAGACTGCTCGCATGCGTCCTGTAAACTGACGCCTGCTCACACGACGCACGGGCTGTGTGGCAGCACGTATATCTTTTGGTTTATTTTCTGCCGCTTTACTGCTTCACTGAACCATTTGCGTTGAAGAGATTCATAAATCCTACTTTGAA
The DNA here is from genome assembly GCF_018294505.1 of Triticum aestivum. Lineage (NCBI taxonomy): Eukaryota > Viridiplantae > Streptophyta > Magnoliopsida > Poales > Poaceae > Triticum > Triticum aestivum. The sequence goes on from NC_057809.1 coordinate 105,589,526, forward strand.
CATCTCGCATGCTTCCCGATGAACCTGTGCACCAAACAAGTTTTGGATAAACTAGAATTTAAGAACTAAGCATCTCAATGTTTTGCCGCCAATCAACGGTGCCTCGGTATTTGAAATTCATTCCCATTTCTTGCATGGGACCTAAGTCTAACGCCCTCGATGCGGCTATATCTCCGACGTGTCAAAGCACGACTTAGAGGCATAACCGCATTGAAAGCAATGTTGCAGGTGAGGTAATCTTCACACAACCCATGTAATACATAAGGGAAAAAGATACATAGTTGGCTTACAATCGCCACTTCACACGATTACATGAATAAAGCATTACATCATCCAGATACAATCAAGGTCCGACTACGGAACCCAAAATAAAAGAAGACTGCCCCAAAAGCTACACAGATCCCTGATCGTCCCAACTAGGCTCCACTACTGATCAACTGGAATGAAACAACACAAAGGACAAGATCTTCATCGAGCTCCTCCTTCAGCTTGGTTGTGTCACCTGCTCGGTAACATCGGCACCTGCAAACTGGTTTTGGAAGTATCTATGAGTCACGGGGACTCAGCAATCTCACACCCTCGCGATCAAGACTATTTAAGCTTATGGGTAAGGTAAAAGGTATGTTGTGGAGCTGCAGCAAGTGACTAGCTTATATGGTGGCTAACATACGCAAATGAGAGCGAGAAGAGAAGGCAAAAGCACGGTCGAGAAACTATGATCAATAAGTGATCCTAGAGCAACCTACGTCAAGCATAACTCCAACACCGTGTTCACTTCCCGGACTCCGCCGAGAAGAGACCGTCACGGTTACACACACGTTTGATGTATTTTAATTAAGATCAACTTCAGGTTTTCTACAAACGGACATTAACAAATTCCCATCTGCCCATAACCGCGGGCACGACTTTCGAAAGTTCAATCTCTGCAGGGGTGTCCCAACTTAGCCCATCACAAGCTCTCACGGTCAACGAAGGATATTCCTTCTCCCAAGACAATTCGATCAGACTCGGCATCCCGGTTACAAGACATCCTCGACAATGGTAAAACAAGTCCAGAAACACCGCCCGAATGTGCCGACAAATCCCGATAGGATCTGCACATATCTCGTTCTCAGGGCACACTCAGATGAGCGCTCCATACAACTAAAACCAAACCTCGAGTTTCCCAGAGGGGGCGCTACACAGGGCTCTAGTTTGGACCAACACTCAGAGTAGCACTGACCCGGGGGGATTAAGATAATGATGACCCTTGGGAGCGCGACTCCCAAGGGAAAAAGAGGCTAGGTGGCAAATGGTAAAACCAATGTTGGGCATTGCTGGAGGAGTTTTATTCAAGGCGAACTATCAAGGGGTTCCCATTATAACCCAACCGTGTAAGGAACGCAAAATGCGGGAACATAACACCGATATGACGGAAACTAGGGCAGCAAGGGTGGAACAAAACACCAGGCATAAGGCCGAGCCTTCCATCCTTTACCAAGTATATTGATGCATTAATTAAATAAGAGATATTGTGATATCCTAACAAAATATCCATGTTCCAACAAGGAACAAACTCCAATCTTCACCTGCAACTAACAACGCTATAAGAGGGGCTGAGCAAAGCGGTAACATAGCCAAGCAACGGTTTGCTAGGACAAGGTGGGTTAGAGGCTTGGCTTAACAATATGGGAGGCATGATAAGCAAGTGGTAGGTATCGCAGATAGGCATAGCAAAAGAGCGAGCAACTAGCAAGCAAAGATAGAAGTGATTTCGAGGGTATGGTCATCTTGCCTGAAATCCCGCAAGGAAGAAGAACGGGTCCATGAGGAAGACAAACCAACATAGAGAAATGGGTCCTCACAAACCTGACGTTATCGGAACCAACCCGAAGAAGCAACACCGGAAAGAAGCACACAACATAGTAAACAACCAACACATGAACATGGTATGATATGTGGGATGCGGTATGTGATGCATATGCATGATGTGCAAATGAATGATTGAACCTGGCCTCAACTTGGAAAACCAAGAGTGCCACTGGAAAGAGGAGTTGATTTTGGTTGAAATCGATATAAAGATCACCGAAATCGGATGCACGGTTTGGAAATGACAAGCAAAACAAATATGCCACCGGTCTGCGATTAACAGCAAGTAGCCATCTAAATGCATCAAGATAAATATGCTACATCACTCAAACATGACAACACAATACATGGCAGGGATGCACTCATGATGCTTGACAAAAGATGAACACTGAGCTACAGCTAAATCGCTCATTAACAGGTTCAAACAAGCATGGCAAAAGAGCAAATGATAACAGGTTTCAGACTTCGTGAAATTAACAGCATGTGAGGAGTTTATCATCAGGAAGCAAACTTTAGAGCATGTAAACTACATGCTACAGGAACATATCATGGCAAAGCAAGGCACGACATGAAGCTACTCAAAGCACTTAACAAAAGTCCCTTAGTGACCTTGAGCCAAAAGGGATCAGAAAATACAATTGCAAGCATGTGAACATAGCAAAAACACAAATAGATTCAGACTTAGTGAAAAACTGGAGCATGCAAAACAGTTAACGAGTAGGCATGTTTACGAGCTCGATGCACTCACTACAGAGCATGTCATGATAGTATAAGCATACACCCATGAAGAAGTCATAGCATAGAAGCTATACATGGCAAGAACAACAACATAGCATGCACGGATCAATAGCAACATCCTCGGCAAAATCGCTAAACATGTCAACAATCTGCCAGGATCATTTTATAGAAAAAGTAGAGCTCGATTGACTCAATCTAGGTTGCTCCATAAATGCAAACAAATACATGGATGGATAGAGCACCACAATGTTAACAAAACATCCTTACTGATAATCCTCAAAAGAGGCACGGATCACTAGGAAATAACATGAACATATGGCATAAAGACAAAAACAGGACAAGGACTTAGTGAAATACTAAGTCCCTGAAATCAGGATCAACGATTACACTACTTTGCATGCTTGTGCTAGTCACCACAAATATCACAAAAATACATGGCATACACCCCTGTAAAGATGGCATTGCATATAACAAAACATATGTAGAGCTCAAGATCATAGCATGCCCACATTAATCATGGCAAAAATGACAAAAGGCCATTTACTAAAACAGATCTGACATAATCATCACATGGCCCTCTTCAAACAGCATTTCAGGCATCAAGATGAGCTCAAATGAAAATGATGAAATGATGTACTCGTCGAGACGAATAGTTTGATATGCTACACGCATGAATCGGAGCCATGATGATGAAGTTATGATGCGATGAAAAGTGCATAAAATTACTGGGACTTAAGCGAAATATACCCTCCGAGAAGTCAACCCGGGACGGGACGGAGCGGGATGATGAGATCCAGGATGGAGGGAGGCGTTTGGATGGCAGGGTTGGTGGATCTGATCCCGATCCGGAGGACCACGCCGGAGTTCGCCGGAGTTCGCTGGAGAAGACGACGGAGAGGTGGCCGGTGACGGAGAAGGAGGCGCGGGGCTCACCGGAGGACGACGCCGGCGAGGCAGCAGCGGAGGACGCCGGCGAACGGAGGCGGTGGGTGCGGCGAACGAGGCGGCCGGCATCGATGTGCAGCGGCAAGGTGCGGGCCGCTGGTGGGATGGTGTGGCGGCGCGGCGAGCTCTCGGTGGCCGGCGCTACGGGCGGACGGCGGTGCGTCGCCGGGACAGGGTCGGCGGCGGAGCGAGCTCGCGCCGGCGCGGGCGAAGGAGAGTGGGGCGGCGCCATGCACTATGGGCGGCGCGGCGAGATGGGCCGGAGGGCCCGATCCGGGCTCTCCGGGCCGCGGCGGCGGCGACTGCGCGGTGGCGCCATGTGGCGGCGAAGGATTAGACGCGGGAGGCGGCTCGGCTGACATGGCGAGGCGGGATTGGCTGGAGTGAGGTGGCGGTGGCGAGCGGACATGTCCGGCGCGGGAAGAAACGTCCGGCAGCGCGGAGGGAGTTGGATCTAGGGTTTGTCTGCGCGAGAATTTCAGAGGGAGACACCTATTTATAGGTAGAGGGAGCTAGGAGAGTCCAAATGAGGTGCGGTTTTCGGCCACGCAATCGTGATTGAAAGACCAAGATGATGGAAGGGGTTTAGGTGGGTTTTGGGCCACATTGGAGGGGTGTTGGGCTGCAACACACACGAGGCCTTCTCGGCCCTCGGTTAACCGTTGGAGTATCAAACTAAGTCCAAATTGCACGAAACTTGACAGGCGGTCTACCGGTAGTAAATCAAGGCCACATGACAAGTCTCGGTCCAATCTGAGAATGTTTAACACCCGCACACGAAAAGAGGTAGAAAGGGACGCCGAGTGACATAGGAGCGCCGGATTGCAAAACGGCCAACGGGAAAAATGCTCGGATGCATGAGACGAACATGTATGCAAAAGAAATGCACATGATGACATGATATGCAATGCATGACACGCAAGCACATGACAAGGAAACAACAGCGGATAACTGGAGGACACCTGGCACATCGGTCTCGGGGCATTACAACACTCCACCACTACGAGAGGATCTCGTCCCGAGATCTAGAATGGCACCGGAGGGAAAACAAAAGAGAAACAGAAAAGGTAAAGCTAAGTTGCTTCTTTGACAAACGAGTGAGACCAAAGAACCTTGACAAGGTTAAGCCATTTCAAGAAAAGAATACCACGGAGATGAACGAAGTTGAAAACACTCCGTTAGAAAAGAGGAACAAGGAAGAACAAATTCGATCAGCACTTCGGTTGGAAAGATATGCAAGGCTTGATAAAATGAAGAACTTGAGAAGCGGGCACACACTCCGGTTAAAAAGATAAGCATGAAAAAAAACACGATCCTTACAAAACAAGAAGATGGGTTGAAAATATCAACATCACAATGCCTCCGGAACAAAAGATAGAACGGACTGAAAGTAACAAAGAAGAAAACAACATCTTCTACGTTGAATGAATTTGAAAGCGTCCTTAGAAAGAAGGATTGATTGGAGTTGTTGAAAATCCAACAACGAAAAGATAAGCTTGTAGTGGGCTTATGGAGAACATCTCAAAACTATGAGGTGAATTTCTGCCACTATGGAAACAAAAAATTGGATTGATATGACCAAGGAGACGAGAAACTATTTCACCGGTAGGATAAAAGAAGAACTTGGTCCTTTATAAGCACCATAGATAGCAACAATTCTTAGGGAAGTCTTTAGGTGAAATATAACCCAAGATAACTCCAAGGAAGAGGTTGATGGATTTAAAATACCCCATTCTTAACAACCTGTGAATCATGAAACATGAACTCAAATTATCAAGAATAACATAATACCACCTCCAATGATATGGAAGAAAGGAATTGCACTCCGGATTGCAAGAAGAAGAATGCTTGAGCTCCTCTGAAAAGAATCTTGATGAACACTTCGAGAAGGAATAAAATCCTAGATGAACCACCATGTAGAACCTTCATGAAGAACTCCGGTAAACAAAGGAATGATCAAACGAAACGAAAGAGAAGTTGGAAACATAGGTGAATCCTTGCAATGATTAAAAGGATATTCATGATGAAATAATTTAAATAACTTTGAGGTCCGGAAAGAAAGATGGAGAACTTGAATCGAGAATTTGATGAACCTCCAGAATAGGGAATTAATCACTTGGATGAACAAGAATAAGGATTACGTTATGCGTATCCTTTACCAATTTAAATTGATGACAACCAACGGATTTGGCATACTACTTATTCTTGTAGAAAAGGTTAAGATAGATATAGCGCCAACTTGAGAAGGTCTTCAACGAACCACTAGTAGGATTGAAACAACGAATAAATAGATATGATGAACGAAGGAAGACAAAATCTTGGAAGAACCACCGTAAGAATTGAAAATGAACGAAGTAAAGATAAGGAAACACCGGGAAGAATTAGCAAATAACGAAGATGCTAGAGACAATCTAGATACAAGATAACGAAGAGATCATGAGCTGATTATTGATCACTTGAGCGATGCACCGATAAGATTTAGAGTATGAGAGTTGAAGGCTGGAATGAAAAAATCTGAAATGATGGACTCCGGATAATCCAACTGAGAAGACTCTTGAATTACTTCGAATGGGTGAAAAGAATTCTCACAATCGAAAATAATTATGAGAGGATAGCACGAAGCTAGAACCATGAATCTTGAAGAGAATGGAGCAAGATATGGAGGAAAAAAACTCTTCTTCGGTCTTCAAGTGTCGATAAAGATAACGAGAAAACACCACTGAGAATTGTTGAGGCACTCCGGGATGAAGAATGGAAAGGTTGAACCGACGATGAAAAGAATTTGAAAGATCTTGGAGAAGGCATATGACTGATGACAATTCATTCTTACATCACACTTTGAAAGATTTCAGAATAGCTCCGGTAAAAGAATTAGAAGAGTCAGGTAAGATCCTGGGAAAAGACCTATGGGTTAGGGCCCACTGAAAAGATACATTGTTGAACGATTTTGAAGAGAGATTGCACCGGTTGATTTAAATGACTTGAATGAGATAACAACCTCGAAATAGGTTGAATGGATCTTGAATGACAAGACGATCCTTCCGAGCTATCTTCAGCACTCCGGAATAATAGAATAGCGAGAAATGAATGAATATGATGAGCACCGACATGAGAAGGTATTTGAAACGAGGAAAAAGGGATATGATCCGCACAGTTTGAATTGAATCCACCAGAGAAGAAAAAGGAATGAGGAATGACGAACTAGAAGAGCATCTTCATGTGAACCACCGGGTAAGGATATTGACGGAAAAGAATGGAGAGACTTCACATCCATAAGATGGGTACTCGATAAAGAAATCCAAGTCCTTGAAGAAACAAGGGTGGGAGGGTGGGAAAACAATGGTAACTTGGGACGGATTAATCAACACCGTTGAGAAGACTTGAGTTGATCTTGCGGATGTTGGAATGATCGGATCCACTTGAAGAGAAACTCACCGGTTGAAAAGGATTGACATGACAACCTCGATTAACATGAAGGATTGGTATTCACATCGGAGTATGAGAACACCGTTTAGGAAAGGTATGGAATCAACATTTGACTTCGAAGCAACTCGAATACCACAACTCAAAAACAAAACAAAGGATTGGCTTGCAGAATAGGCCAGAACAAACATATGATAGAGATTTCGACCGAAGTTTTCGTGGTGGGGCCTACACGGGCTCGATCGTACAGCACCATCATGTACAAGGCAGTGCACATGACATACGAAGTGTCCCCGAGTCGTCATAGCCAAGGACTCTTTAAGACACAACGAGACCACTGTAAAACCAACCGCGAATAGGCGAACCACTAGACGTCGAACCCCAATTTCATATCATACATCTGTCGGAAAGATATCCTAAGAGCTACTTGAATTCCCACTTATAAACTCCCGAAATTTTCCGGTTATGCAATCAGGTGTTGGGGATACAGGGGAAGCATAATATCTCACCCAAACTAACAAATCCTACATCCAGTTGTATCCATCCTTCAACACATAACCAAGAAACCTTCGGAAATCGTTTACCTCAACCTTCGAAAAGCATCCGTTATACGAGTTATGGCAATACTCCCGAACTCCCACCCCAGTACTGGGTGGCGTCGAGGTTATCTCACCAACAACTGCATAAAAGAGATTTTCGATGTCGGCGAAACTAATCTCAGGTATTCCAGAACTGCAACGATAAAATTGTGATGACAACACCTCGGAGCTCAACTCCCCGGGACACTGCCACAACCCCTAAATGTCAGGAGGCACCAAGAACAATGTTCTCATCACAAAACCATCGAAACGATTCCAAGATACCCGCGTGATCCTAAATTTCTTTTTGTGAAATTTGAGAAGAGAAGAGTCAAAACTCTACGTCAGGATGCCTCACCAGAGCGACGAAGGGACTGAGGAGTAAAAAGAAGTCCTACTCTCCGATATATATAATCCTATAAGACTCAAAACATTTTTCTAGACTCAACAACGCCAGCGATTCGATCAAGCAGGGGGCTCCTAAGGTCGGGGAAGGCTCTGATTACCAACTTGTAACACCCTCGATGCGGCTATATCTCCCACGTGTCAAAGCATGACTTAGAGGCATAACTGCATTGAAAGCAATGTCGCAAGTGAGGTAATCTTCACACAACCCATGTAATACATAAGGGGAAAAGATACATAGTTGGCTTACAATCGCCACTTCACACAATTACATAAATAAAGCATTACATCATCCAGATACAATCAAGGTCCGACTACGGAACCCAAAATAAAAGAAGACTACCCCAAAAGCTACACAGATCCCCGATCGTCCCAACTGGGCTCCACTACTGATCAATTGGAACGAAACAACACAAAGGACAAGATCTTCATCGAGCTACTCCTTGAGCTTGGTTGCGTCACCTGCTCGGTAACATCGGCACCTGCAAACTAGTTTTGGAAGTATCTGTGAGTCATGGGGACTCAGCAATCTCACACCCTCGCGATCAAGACTATTTAAGCTTATGGGTAAGGTAAAAGGTATGATGTGGAGCTGCAGCAAGCGACTAGCTTATATGGTGGCTAACACACGCAATTGAGAGAGAGAAGAGAAGGAAAAAGCACGGTCGAGAAACTATGATCAAGAAGTGATCCTAGAGCAACCTACGTCAAGCATAACTCCAACACCGTGTTCACTTCCCGGACTCCACCGAGAAGAGACTGCCACGGTTACACACGCAGTTGATGTATTTTAATTAAGATCAACTTCATGTTTTCTACAATCGGACATTAACAAATTCCCATCTGCCCATAACCGTGGGCATGGCTTTCGAAAGTTCAATCCCTATAGGGGTGTCCCAACTTAGCCCATCACAAGCTCTCACGGTCAACGAAGGATATTCCTTCTCCCAAGACAATCCGATCAGACTCGGCATCTCGGTTACAAGACATCCTCGATAATGGTAAAACAAGTCCAACAACACCGCCCGAATGTGCCGACAAATCCCGATAGGAGCTGCACATGTCTCGTTCTTAGGGCACACTCAGATGAGCTCTCCATACAACTAAAACCAAACCTTGAGTTTCCCTGAGGGGGCGCTGCACAGGGCTCTAGTTTGGACAAACACTCAGAGGAGCACTGGCCCGGGGGGTTAAGATAATGATGACCCTTGGGAGAGCGACTCCCAAGGGAAAAAGAGGCTAGGTGGCGAATGGTAAAACCAATGTTGGGCATTGCTGGAGGAGTTTTATTCAAGGCGAACTGTCAAGGGGTTCCCATTATAACCCAACCGTGTAAGGAACGCAAAATCCGGGAACATAACACCGATATGACGGAAACTAGGGCAGCAAGAGTGGAACAAAAGAACAGGCATAAGGCCGAGCCTTCCACCCTTTACCAAGTATATAGATGCATTAATTAAATAAGAGATATTGTGATATCCCAACAAAATATCCATGTTCCAACATGGAACAAACTCCAATCTTCACCTGCAACTAACAACGCTATAAGAGGGGCTGAGCCAAGCGGTAACATAGCCAAACAACGGTTTGCTAGGACAAGGTGGGTTAGAGGCTTGGCTTAACAATATGGGAGGCATGATAATCAAGTGGTAGGTATCACAACATAGGCATAGCAAAAGAGCGAGCAACTAGCAAGCAAAGATAGAAGTGATTTTGAGGGTATGGTCATCTTTCCTGAAATCCCGCAAGGAAGAAGAACGAGTCCATGAGGAAGACAAACGGACGTATACGAACGGGTCCTCACAAACGCGACGTTATCGGAACCAACCCGAAGAAGCAACACCAGAAAGAAGCACACAACATAGTAAAAAACCAACACATGAACATCGTATGATATGCGGGATGCGGTATGTGATGCATATGCATGATGTGCAAAGGAATGATTGAATCTGGCCTCAACTTGGAAAACCAAGAGTGCCACTGGAAAGAGGAGTTGATTTTGGTTGAAACCGATATAAAGATCACCGGAATCGGGTGCACGGTTTGGAAATGACAAGCAAAACAAATATGGCACCGGTCTGCGATTAACAGCAAGTAGCCATCTAAATGCATCAAGATAAATATGCTACAGCACTCAAACATGACAACAAAATACATGGCAGGGATCCACTCATGATGCTTGAGAAAAGATGAACACTGAGCTACGGCTAAATCGCTCATTAACAGGTTCAAACAAGCATGGCAAAAGAGCAAATGATAACAGGTTTCAGACTTAGTGAAATTAACAGCATTTCAGGAATTTATCATCAGGAAGCAAACTTTAGAGCACTAGTCGTGAACCCGTGCACTTGCACGGGCTAGTGGTTTAATAATTTTAATATTCTTGGTACTTTCCATATATCATGTTGAAATGCCCTTTTGCCTTTTTTGAACATGTTTACCACAAATATAGTTCAACCATTTGATCTAAATAACTATTGAATAATTATGTTTTTGTTGTTCAAATAGTTTGCAGAACTGTATTAAATAGTGATTGGTACTTAATTAACTCTCCCCTAATGCCAATTTATGTTAGCCATCATAGCATAGTAATGCAAAAAATAACTGGATTAGATGGATTGACATATCTTTTATCATTTTTATTATCCATTGATCATGAGAATTTACTAAGTATGTAATTAAGAATATGTCATTCATGTATTTGACCTATCACGTTAAAGTGGACATGTTCGTCAATCAATGCAGTCGCCAGGGCTACAAAATCCTTTTTAAAGAAAAAATCTGATTGATTTTACTTGAACTTTGAGATTTATCAAAAAACAGGTTGTTGCCTTTTTACCAGTTCGACTTTGGTAAAGGAAGAGCAAGTGGTTTATCTTAGTGTGCTAGCCGCTGCTTCATTTAGTAAAAAGAACTCAAAACTAGTTTCCCTAATGCAAAAAGGACTTGCAAGTTCTGTAAAAAAAGAACTGCTAATATTTATAGTATACACAATTTATTTGCCTCTTTATTATTTTCTTAGGTGACAACTGCATAATTAACCTTAAGTGACTAATTAAAAAATATCTGGAAAACATAGTCTAAAGCGCGATGAGTTAGGGCGGTTTCAACTCTAGAATATCGAGCCAGTATAGGAAAAGAATTCTCTTACAATCTACACCGTAATAACTCAGTCCCATCGGATGAACGGCTCTAATTATCTGATTAATGTGGTAATTTCTAGGGAGTCCCATTCATACGCATGGGGAAGTTATGTAAATTTTTTTCTTTCAATCTATATTATGAAAAAAGTTCTGATTTTTTGAAATTAACCACTATACTGCTCATTTTTGTGAAGGATATACCTTCAGAAACACAGATAATTACATAGAATGTATGCATATATGTTAGATGGAATCATCATCTAATGCGACTCCTAATATTTTTTTGATAACATAGTATCACATTATTTAATAAAGTTACTAAATGAAGACAAATCATGTGTGAAAAATTACCCTAATCATATGTTTGTTGGTCTCATTTGGGAACGATGTAAAACCGCCTAATACACTTCTGATTTTCTTATGCGTATGGTGCGACCTTTTATACATGTAACTATTTAAAATATGCTTAAACAACACAAATTCCTGACTGTTAAGCAATTTGTTTTCCATTTCCCCAAATATTTGGCATGTATGTTAATATATCTTGAATGATATATAATGCAATTTAGTTTTATAAACTTTAGAACAATAGAGTTTCTATGCAGCATCTTGTAATTAATGGTTGGCACATATAAAACGTGCTTGTAAACTTGTCCAAAGCATCAACTATTTATATATCTTTTTTCAAAATGGCCAACTGTATTGTAAAATTTTCCCGAAGAATAGTTTTGTAATATCATAACTATATAATTGTTTTTCAACATTTTTTAATATCAATCATCAAATTAAACTATTGTTTTATTGTTTGAAATTAAACTATTGTTAATGGTGACTATGCATGACGAAAATGTTTATAAATAATCTACTTAAAATATGATATTTTTTGAGCCCGTGGTAACTAATTGGACTTTTGTCGCTATGATGATGATGATCAAACATGTAGCAGTGTGCTGAACTTTCATAGCATAAAAAATAAGGCAAATTTGAGCCGGCCAGAAGAAGGCAAATTTTTTTACATGATTGACAAACCCTATAAACACAATGAACAGATGGAATCCCTAGAAACTATAGTAAATCATTCGAGGATGAAAGTGAAATAATATCGTATTGTATGTTAACAATGTAAAAAAACATCACAATAGTGCCTTCGAAACTGCATAAAGAAATTATGTTTAGTTGTGGAAAAGGTTCCATCGAGCCAAGAAGAAAGGGAGGTATTTAGAAATCTCAGAATCAGTAGCCATACAACACGATGCCTTTAATAGAAAATTAGTGTGCTACCTAAATGAAAATATTGGCATATGTCAGATGAGCTCCTCACTCACGTCTGAGATAACTAAGGAAATACAACCAATGTGATTTTCTAATTGTTATCTTTGGTTAAAGAAATCTTACTGGGGCACACAGGAGTAGAAGTACGTTGAGAATCTTATTATCTCATAATTACAGTGCTACATCAAGTTTGCTACGCAGAAGAGGAGCCTGCAACGGTAACATGTTCGTGCGTATCATCTCTAACTGGCGAAATTGGTAAAATCCACCTTACAATAATATCAATTATATTATCCCCCATGAAATTAAGAAAGGCATAAGAATTTATTGACATGATTCATGTGATGTAAGATCAAAAGGAAGGAGGAAACCAAGCTCTGCTTAAGGAACTATGTGTGGGCTAGGGCCATGAAAACAAAACTAAGTTTCCCCATTCCAAAACTAATAGTGGTACTAACAAAAACATATCAACACATAATTGAGTTTATAACCATCTCCTAATCAAGCGGCAATTAGTCAATGCATCCCTACGAAACATTACCCAAAAGCCGTGCATTTTACATGCATATAGAAGGCAAAAGCAAATAATTGAAACTATTTCAGATGATGTATATGCATGCACTTCAGTCCAAAAGCAAATATAGCTCCAGTCTATCAGCAAATAAATCAGAAAAAATAATGCAAACATTTCTTTCAGTAAAAAATATAAAAATACTGGTGCAATATAACAAACCTCTGGTTGCCGGAGCACTCCATGGTCGAGGTACCATTTATTCTGACACTGATCAAAATAAACTTTGAAATTTCAAAATCTAATCACTATGCATATAGCATGCAAAAACCTTCAGGAATAAAATCAGTCATAGATGCAGGCTACATAAACCCGTAAAGAATATGCATATACAGCTTTATCCTTGGGATAACTAAAACATGATTGATTAAGATGGAGTCTGGACACAATACATATACATATGCCTTTCAACTCTTTCTTTTTTGCATGGCCTTAATTTGTCGACAACTTGTTCAAGTGGTAACCAAAGATACAAATCTGAGTTCTCTCTGGTTGTACTTGTAGAGTACACACACATACAGACTGGTTTGACTGAACCTGGAACGCCCCACTCTATGGCAAATAGTATTGTGACCTCTAGTGCGTGTACTTTACTGAGCTGATCAAAGGGATTAACTTCATATAGATGTATCTCCCCATGGAATCGATCCAGCAGCCTGTGCTTCTGTACATGCATGAATTCGGCCATATATTTTCGTCTCGTCCCAACACCAATCGGCTGCGAAGTAATCGAGCTAGCCTTGTACATCTGTATCGCCGGGATGCAGCACCTGGCTGTATCGTCTGCATGGTCTTTGTCGACAACTCCTTCAAGTGGTAACCAAAGATATACAACTGATTTCTCCCTCGTTGTACTTGTAGACTAGGCACACGTGCAGGCTGGTTTGACCGAACCAAACACGTCTGACTCCATGGCAAAAAAAATTGTGACCTCTTGTGCATGTACTTTACTGAGCGGAACGAAGGGATTAGCTGCATATACATGTGTCTTCCCATGGAATCGATCCAATAACCTGCGCTTCTGTACATGCACGAATTAAGCCATATATTTTTGTCTCCTCTCAACACGAATCGGATGGAAAGTGATCAAGCTAGCCTTGTATGCCGAAAGCAGCACCTGGCTGTATCGTTGAGGTTGGGCATGCTCCAACATTGGATTAATATTTGATACTGAGCCCTGCAACATTGGTAATCAGCAAGCAAACTGGCTTATATTATCGAGCTTGCGGAGGAGGTGTGTTTGGTTGTACCTTGTACGCCTACATAGCAACTCTGGGTGGAAAATCCATCGGCAATGGTAGACACAACCTCAATTTATAGGAGAAAGAACCTGATGAAGATGAGGAAAATAGTTTGGATGGCATAAGATCTTTGGGCGCACCTGATCCATGCCCCAACCTACTTACTTCCGCTTGAGAGAGACGACCTGCAATTATTGTGGTAGGAAGAACTTGATCGAGATGAGAAAAATAGTTTTCCGATGGAATAAGATCTTTGGGCACACCGGATCCATACCCCAACCTGCTTGCTTTAGCTTGATAGAGATGATAGAAATCCTATGGGAGCACGATGGACTCCATGGCAGAAGAGAGAGAAGCAATTTCCATCCTAAAAGATTGGAAGAGGCCGTGGAGTTATAGATAGGTCGTGGAGTTATTTTTTTTTGAGGGGTTAGTTATAGATAGATTGAGTTAGCAGTTTCTCTTTCAAATTAGACGTGCAGTCGTGGATAAGTTGAGTTAAGAGGTTTTTACTTCTATTCATATGACGGTGAAAGCAATATGTGGGCCTTTGGACTGCTTTTTTTTGCCAAGGGTATTATAATTAATCTACACCATTATAATTCGGTCCCACCAGATTAATGACCCATAAAATCTAATTAACATGGGAATTTCTTGGGAGTCTGGAATTAGTATAGGTATAGATGTAAACTACATGCTACAGGAATATATCATGGCAAAGCAAGGCACGGCATGAAGCTACTCAAAGCACTTAACAAAAGTCCCTTACTAACCTTGAGCCAAAAGGGATCAGAAAATAAAATTGCAAGCATGTGAACATAGCAAAAACACAAACAGATTCAGACTTGGTGAAAAACTGGAGCATGCAAAACAGTTAATGAGTAGGCAAGTTTACGAGCTCGATGCACTCACTACAGAGCATGGCATGACAGTCTAAGCATACACCCATTAAGAAGACATAGCATAGAATCTAGACATGGCAAGAACAACAACATAGCATGCACGGATCAATAGCAACATCCTCGGCAAAATCACTAAACATGTCAACAATCTTCCAGGATCATTTTATAGCAAAAGTAGAGCTCGATTTAGTCAAGCTAGGGTACTCCATAAATTCAAACAAAGACATGGATGGATAGAGCACCACAATGTTAACAAAACATCCTTACTGATCATCCTCAAAAGAGGCACGGATCACTAGGAAATAACATGAACATGTGGCATAAAGACAAAAACAGGACAAGGACTTAGTGAAATACTAAGTCCCTGAAATCAGCATCAACGATTACACTACTTTGCATGCTTGTTCTTATCACCACAAATATCACCAAAATACATGGCATACACCCCTGTAAAGATGGCATGGCAAATAACAAAACACATGTAGAGCTCAAGATCATAGCTTGCACACATTAATCATGGCAAAAATGACAAAAGGCCATTTGCTGAAACTACTCTGACATAATCATCACATAGCCCTCTTCAAATAGCATTTCGGGCATCAAGATGAGCTTAAATGGAAATGATGCAATAAGATGAAATGATGTACTCGTCGAGACAAACATTTTGATATGCTACACGCACGAATCAGAGCCACGATGATGAAGTTATGATGCGATGAAAAGTGCATAAAATTACTGGGACTTAGGCGAAATATACCCTCCGAGAAGTCAACCCGGGATGGGACGGAGCGGGATGACGAGATCCGGGACGGAGGGAGGCATTTGGATGGCGGGGTTGGTGGATCTGATCCCGATCCAGAGGACCTCGCCGGAGTTCGCCGGAGAAGACGACGGAGAGGTGGCCGGTGATGGAGAAGGAGGTGCGGGGCTCATCGGAGAACGACGCCGGCGAACGGAGGCGGCAGGCATGGCGAATGAGGCGGCCGGCGGTGATGTGCAACGGTGAGGTGCGGGCCGCCGATGGGATGGTGCAGCGGCGCGGCGAGCTCTCGGTGGCCGGCGCTGCGGGCGGACGGCGGCGCGTCGCCGGAACAGGGTCGGCGGTGGAGTGAGCTCGTGCCGGCGTGGGTGAAGGAGAGCGGGGCGGCTCCAGGCGCTCCGGGCGGCGGCCGGGATGGGCGGCGCGGAGAGATGGGCCGGGAGGGCCCGATCCGGGCTCTCCGGGACGCGGTGGCGCCATGTGGCGGTGAAGGTTTGGACGTGGGAGGTGGCCGGGCTAACGTGGTGAGGCAGGATTGGCCGGAGTGAGGTGGCGGTGGCGAGCGGACATGTCCGGCGCGAGAAGAAACGTCCGTCGGCGCGGAGGGAGTTGGATCTAGGGTTTGTCTGCGGGAGAATTTCGGAGGGAGACACCTATTTATAGGTAGAGGGAGCTAGGAGAGTCCAAATGAGGTGTGGTTTTCAGCCACGCGATCGTGATTGAACGACCGAGATGATGGAAGGGGTTTAGGTGGGTTTTGGGCCACTTTGGAGGGGTGTTGGGCTGCAACACACATGAGGCCTTTTCAGTCCCTCGGTTAACCGTTGGAGTATCAAACTAAGTCCAAATGGCACGCAACTTGACAGGCGGTCTACCAGTAGTAAACCAAGGCCGCATGACAAGTCTCGGTCCAATCCGAGAACGTTTAACACCCGCACACGAAAAGAGGTAGAAAGGGATACCGGGTGATATAGGAGCGCCAGATTGCAAAACGACCAACGGGAAAAATGCTCGAATGCATGAGACGAACATGTATGAAAAAGAAATGCACATGATGACATGATATGCAATGCATGACACGCAAGCACATGACAAGGCAATGACAGCGAATAACTGGAGGACACCTGGCACATCGGTCTTGGGGCGTTACACTAAGCATGCACCCAAGGACACAGATTTCATTTTTCAACCAATTTATATGCACTGGAGCATGTGTGTGTAGTTCAAATTTGAAATATGCACATAAAATGCATTTAAAACTCAATTAATGCATAAAAATGTCCAAACGAACCCCTAAAAATCACAAAAAATCACAGAACACCCCTGTTGTTCTATGTTGACACGAGAAAAAAATTTGAAAGCAATAAGCGGCAATGGATATCGTTTCGTCCCCAAAGGTGGGACGTTCCCTACCGAAAACCATCATGCTTGTGGTTAGAAGCTCCGATTTGTGATAAGCATATACCCAAACCTGCCCCAAATGGGACGAAATTTGTACCACGGCATGTTGATGCCGCTCCATGATAGCATTGCCAAATTTCATGAATTTCAGACGAGTTTTGGATTAACTAGAATTTAAAAACCAGGCATCTCAATGTTTTGTCGGCAATCAACGGTGCCCCGGTGTTTGAAATTCATTCCCATTTCTTGCATGGGACCTAAGCATGCACCCAAGGACACATATTTGATTTTTCAACCATATGCATTGGAGCATGTGCATGTAGTACAAATTTGAATTATGCACATAAATGCATTGACAACTCAGTTAATGCATAAAAATGTCCAAATGAACCCTGAAAAATCACAAAAATTCACACAACACTCCTGTTGTTCTATGTTGACACGAGAAAAAAAATTGAAAGCAATAAGAGGCAATGGATATTGTTTCGTCCCCAAAGGTGGGACATTCCCTATCGAAAACCATCATGCTTGTTGTCAGAAGCTCCGGTTTGTGATAAGCATATACCCAAACCTGCCCCAAATGGGTCAAAATTTGTACCACGGCATGTTGATGCCGCTCCATGATAGCATGCCAAGTTTCATGAATTTCAGACAAGTTTTTGATTAACTAGAATTTAAAAACCAGGCATCTCAATGTTTTGCCGGCAATCAACGGTGCCCCGGTGTTTGAAATTCATTCTCATTTATTACATGGGACCTAAGTATGCATCCAAGGACACATATTTGATTTGCAACCAATTTATATGCACTGGAGCATGTGCATGTAGTTCAAATTTAAATTGTGCACATAAATGCGCTGAAAACTTAGTTAATGCATAAAAATGTCCAAACAAACCCCGAAAAATCACAAAAATTCACACAACACTCCTGTTGTTCTATGTTGACACGAGATTTTTTTGTTTTGAAAGCAATAAGAGGCAATGGATATTGTTCCATCCCCAAAGGTGAGACGTTCCCTACCGAAAACCATCATGCTTGTTATGAGAAGCTCCGGTTCGTGAGAAGCATATACCCAAACTTGCCCCAAATGGGTCAAAATTTGTACCACGGCATGTTGATGCCGCTCCATGATAGCATGCCAAGTTTCATGAATTTCATACGAGTTTTGGATTTACTAGAATATAAAAAACAGGCATCTCAATGTTTTGCCGGCAATCAATGGTGCCATGGTGTTTGAAATTCATTCCCATTTCTTGCATGGGACCAAAGCATGCACCCAAGGCCACATATTTGATTTTTTTAACCAATTTATATGCACTGGAGCATGTGCATGTAGTTCAAATTTGAATTATGCACATAAAATGCATTGAATACTCAGTTAATGCATAAAAATGTCCAAACAAACCCCGAAAAACGAGAAAATTCAAACAACACTCCTGTTGTTCTATGTTGACATGAGAAAAAATTGAAAGCAATGAGAGGCAATGGATATCATTTCGTCCCCATAGGTGGGACGTTCCCTACCAAAAACCATCATGCTTGTTGTGAGAAGCTCCGGTTTGTGAGAAGCATATACCCAAACCTCTCCAAAATGGGACAAACTTTGTACCACGGCATGTTGATGCCGCTCCATGATAGCATGCCAAGTATCATGAATTTCAGACGAGTTTGGGATTTACTAGAATTTAAAAACCAGGCATCTCAATGTTTTGCTGGCAATCAACGGTGCCCCGGTGTTTGAAATTCATTCCCATTCTTGCATGGGACCTAAGCATGCACCAAATGACACAGATTTGATTTTTCTACCAATTTATATGCACTGGAGCATGCACATGTAGTTCAAATTTGAATGTTGCACATAAATGCATTGAAAACTCAGTTAATGCATAAAAATGTCCAAACGAACCCCGAAAAATAAAAAAATCACACAACACTCCTGTTGTTTTATGTTGACACGAGAAAAAAAACTTAAAAGCAATAAGAGGCAATGGATATTGTTTCGCCCCCAAAGGTGGGACGTTCCCTACTGAAAACTGTCATACTTGTTGTGACAAGCTCCGGTTTGTGAGAAGCATATACCCAAACCAGCCCCAAATGGGACAAAATTTGTACCACGGCATGTTGATGCCGCTCCATGATAGCATGCCAAGTTTCATGAATTTCAGACGAGTTTTGTATTTACTAGAATTTAAAAACTAAGCATCTCAATGTTTTGCCGGCAATCAACGGTTCCATGTTGTTTGAAATTCATTCCCATTTCTTGCATAGGACCTAAGCATGCACCCAAGAACAAAGATTCAACAAATTTATATGCACTGGAGCATGTGCATCTAGTTCAAATTTGAATTATGCACATAAATGCATTGAAAACTCACTTAATGCATAAAAATGTCCAAACGAACCCTGAATAATTCCAATTCTTTTATGATCACTCAGATAAAAGGTCTAGCAATTCAAACACCGTCCATGGCCGCTGTGACCCCATTATGTAATTCAAATCAAGACCAAAAATCAAGTAGATCCCACATAGTTTATTATAACCAACTGTGTGAGATGCAGCACAAAATATCTTCGAACCGTGTCTGAATAAGGGACCATGTCTAATGACACTTTGCACGCCAGTTTTTTGTCTAAAGCGATTCCAAATTTTTGGCTTCCACGGAAATATCTACCTCCCCGTCCCCTCCCCCTTACCAAAAGCCACATTTCCCCTCTTTCCACCTTCATTTCCAAGTTGAAACCTTCACTCCTTGCTTGTAGCGTCGCCACCTCCTCGCCGGCGACCCTCCTTCACGATGCGCGGCCTCCTCTATCCAGGCAGGTAATCCACAACCAACCCCCATCCTCCCCCTCCTTCCACATCCCACATGCCCCAACCGCTGGCGTGAGTGCGACACCTTCCACCCAAATCACCGACCCCTCCACCAAATAAGCGTCGGCCTAAGACATGGTGCATGCAGTATAGCCAGGAATTCAAGGAGCATTTGGCAGCGGAGAAGCAAATCGCGGCCGCGAGCATGGATGAGGTCACGATGGCTGCCATTCGTGCCGACCCCCAGATCTTGGAGGAGCACCTCACCGTCGAGGCCACCGTTGACGCCTCATGCACCGACGCCGCGATGCGGTTGGCTGCTTTAAACGACTGTTCCTGGCATTTTCTCGAGGCCACCGTCGGTGCCTTCGACGAAGACTACGAGGTGTTTTCTCAACGTGCACGTGCTTTCCTCATCTCGAGAGCCAATAGGTTGGTGCCCGGAGTGGCTCAAGCAACTCACCACTACAACGAGGGCACCCACGATGCGGAGGCCTCGCCCTCTTCCATGTCCAAGGAGCCAATCATCATCGATATCTCCGACAATGAGGAGTAGGTTGTCTTATTAGCTCACTATAAGGACCCATGTTCAGTTTGCTAGCTACTGCCTTTCCTTAACAAATTCTAGTGAATTGTGCTATCTACTTTTACCATGCAATCTTATGCTATAGTGTATATCTTCTATATGTCGTGCAATGTGGTGTTCAATTAACTGCTTGGTTCAATTCTGCAAATGTGATGTTCAATTCTTCAGGGTGCAATATTTCCAATTTATTAAGCATGCTTGGTTTGGTTGACTGTCTGATCTTCTATTAGGAGTATGTTATATTGTTCAATTGGTGTTTAGTTAACTACTTGATTCATTTGTTGTGGCTTGGTTCACTTGTTGTGGTGTTTAGTTAACTGCTTGGGTCAATTCTGCAATGCGATGTTCAATTGTTGTGGCTGCATTCTATTATTGTATACCATGTGAGGAATAAATCGAATTTGGTTGTACTAAATACATGAGAGACAAATACAATTGCTATATTTCAAAGTTGTTAAGCATGCTTGGTTTGGTAAACTGTCTTATCTTCTATTAGGAATATGTTATATTGTGCAATGTGGTGCTCAGTTAACATTTGGTTCATTTGTTGTGGTTTTTAGTTAACTACTTAGTTCAATTCTGCAATACGATGTTCAATTGTTGTGGTTGCATTCTGTTATTGTGTACCATGTGAGGAATAAATTGAATTTGGATGCACTTAATACATGAGAAACATATACAAGTGCTATATTTCCTAGTTCTTAATCATGCTTGGTTCGGATAAAATGGTTTCCAGTGGCTTGAATTAATCTGATGAATCTGCAATGTGCTTATTTATCATCAACATATTTTACCGATAGCATGCGAACCCTTACTTAACCTGATGACTAACTACCTTATATGTGTTGCAGGGAAACAATGGAAAGCACTGAGGTTTACAAGATGGTCCTAACTATTATACCTTGCCTTTTTGTATTCCTTTGCCCCATTTCCAATATAGAGAAGATATTTATGGACATCCTTGTTTTTAGGCTTCACTGATGATTACCTCTCCAACCACCTCTGTGGTCAGGAGGCGAGGAAAATTTTCATACAACACTCACGGTTCAATATTGAAGTGTTCCTGAAGAGGTCGAAGGATGAGCTGTCAATCATCCATAGGAATTGGCCTAAAGTTACAAAGACCTTCAACATGAATGAAGGCTCAATGTTCACCTTCTGCTTGAGCAGTTTTCCAGATGAGATGCATCTCTCTATGTACCATCTATGATGCTAATTTCGAAAGGTTCTAGATGTTGCGTGCGAAACTTGCTGTTGGTGCAGTTATGTAATGGGGTAGCTGAGTGCTGAAGCTATATCATGTTGTACTCTGATGTATTTCAATTATGAAATCCTGCTTCCTTAATATGGGAATATATTACGTGCTTAATATGCATGTCAATTAGATTACTAAATGGATTATTAATAATAGGGCAATTAGCCCGCTAATTGGCCAATTAGCTTGCTAATTGGGTTTTCATATTGCAAACGGTTAATGAGAAACCACCGGGGGCGATGACCTCAGGCAACGCACACAGTTTCTAGGAATAAACCGTGTTGGATCAATGAACAATCAGACACGACATTCTCTTCAAAACTGTTTGCAATACGCCACCTTGCGCAAACGTTTTCGTTGTAGTGACTGTGTGGGATGCATATACGAACGGAAACATTTAGTGGCGACTGACTGTGTGGGATGTACTTACGACCGGAAATGATTTTGCCTATATAATTGTATTTTTTAGCACAACTGTACATATTTCTGTATTTGAGTGCTCGCCGGTCGCACACGACCTCATTTTGCCGAGCATGTGTGCCAGGAGGGCATATCCCCAACGGTTTGTGGGTCGTGTGGGAAGGACCCCCCTATCGCCCACACTCACTTGGAGACGGTTCCGAATGCCATCGCGGAAAGGGGTTAAAAACTATTTGTTTAGGACCAACACGCACAAGTATAGTGTGCTTGACACGCCAGCTGTGGACTGTAGCCGACGCACCTTCTCGCGTAAGCCATAGGCGTACTATACACCGACGGTGCTCCAAGATATTTTGTGTTGCATCTCACACGGTTGGTGATAATAAACTGTGTGCAATCTACTTGATGTATCATCTTGATTTGAATTACGCAATGGGGTCACAGCTACAAAGGATGGTGTTTGAATTGCTATAACTTTTATCTGCAGTGAACATGCAACTATAGGTGTGTCGTCAAAAAAATGGAATTATTCAGGGTTCATTTGGACGTTTTTATACATTAACTTGGTTTTATAGGCATTTCAGGTGCATAATTCTAATCTGAACTACATGCACATGCTCCAGTGCATATAAACGGGTTGAAAAATCAAATATGTGTCCTTGGTTGCATGCTTAGGTCCCATGCAAGAAATGGGAATAAATGTCACACACCCTGCCACCACCACTCAGCCGCAAACATTGAGATACCTCGTTTTTAAATTCTAGTAAGTCTAAAACTCGTTTGAAATTCATGAAACTTGGCATGCTATCATGGAGCGGCATCAACATGCCGTGGTAAAAAATTTGTCCCATTTGGGGCATGTTTGGGTATAAGCTTCTCATAAATCAGAGCTTCTCACAACAAGTGTGATGGTTTCGGTAGGGAATGTGCCACCTTTGGGGACGAAACGATATCCGCTACCACTTATTGCATTCAAAAAAAATTCGAGTGTCAACATAGAACAATAGGAGTATTGTGTTTAATTTTGGAATTTTTCGGGGTTCGTTTGGACATTTTTATACATTAACTAGGTTCCGCAGGCATTTTATGCGCATAATTTAAATTTGAACTACATGCACATTCTCCAGTGCATATAAACTGGTTGAAAAATCAAATCTGTGTCCTTGGTTGCATGCTTAGTGATAACCCACAAGTATAGGGATCACAACAGTTTTCGAGGGTAGAGTATTCAACCCAAATTTATTGATTCAACACAAGGGGAGCCAAATAATATTCTCAAGTATTAACAGTTGAGTTGTCAATTCAACAGCACCTTAAAGACTTAATATCTGCAGCAAAATATTTAGTAGCAAAGTAATATGGAAGTAACGGTAATGGTGGCAAAAGTAAAAGTATTGGTTTTGTAGCGATTGTAACAGTGGCAACGAAAAAGTAACTAAGCAAAGATCAATATGTGATAAGCTCGTAGGAAATGGATCAGTGATGGACAATTATGTCGAATGTGATTCCTCATGCAACAGTTATAACATAGGGTGACACAGAACTAGCTCCAGTTCATCAATGTAATGTAGGCATGTATTCTGAATATAGTCATACGTGCTTATGGAAAATTACTTGCATGGCATCATTTGTCCTACCCTCCCGTGGTAGCAGGGTCCTATCGGAAACTAAGAGATATTAAGGCCTCCTTTTAATAGAGTACCGGAACAAAACATTAACACGTAGTGAATACATGAACTCCTCAAACTATAATCATCACCGGGAGTGGTCCTGATTATTGTCACTTCGGGGTTACCAGATCATAACACATAGTAGGTAACTATTGACTTGCAAAATAGGATCAAGAACTCACATATATTCATGAAAACATAATAGGTTCAGATCTGAAATCATGGCACTCGGGCCCTAGTGACAAGCATTAAACATAGCAAAGTCATAGCAACATCAATCTCGGAACAATGGATACTAGGCATCAAACCCTAACAAAACTAACTCGATTACATGATAAATCTCATCCAACTCATCACCGTCCAGCAAACCTATAATGGAATTACTCACGCACGGCGGTGAGCATCATGAAATTGGTGATGGAGGAAGGTTGATGATGACGATGGCGACGGATTCCCCTCTTTGGAGCCCTGAACGGACTCCAGATCAGCCTGCCCGAGAGAGATTAGGGCTTGGCGGCTGCTCCGTATCGTAAAACGTGATGAATCCTTCTCCCTGATTTTTTTCTCCCCGAACGTGAATATATAGAGTTGGAGTTGAGGTCGATGGAGCCTCAAGGGGCCCATGAGATAGGTGGGCGCACCCCCACCTTCATGGACAGGGTGTGGGCCCCTAGTGTTGATTCTCTCGCTAGTATTTTTTATAAATTCCAAAAATATTCTCCGCCAAGTTTCAGGTCATTCCGAGAACTTTTATTTCTGCAGAAAAATAACACCATGGCAATTCTGCTGAAAATAGCGTCAGTCCGGGTTAGTTCCATTCAAATCATGCAAGTTAGAATCCAAAACAAGGTCAAAAGTGTTTGGAAAAGTACATACGATGGAGAAGTATCAACTCTCCCAAGATTAAACCTTTGCTTGTCCTCAAGCAATTCAGTTGACAAACTGAAAGTGATAAAGAAAAACTTCTACAAACTCTGTTTGATCTTGTTATTGTAAATATGTAAAGCCAGCATTCACGTTTTTAGCGAAGAGTATGAACTAACCATATTCATAATAACATTTAGGTCTCATATTTAGTCATATCAATGGCATAATCAACTAGCGAGCAATAATAGTAAGTCTCAGATGACCACACTTTCTCAAAACAATCATAATATGATATAACAAGATGGTATCTCGCTAGCCCCTTCTGAGACCGCAAAACATAAATGCAGAGCACCTTTGAAGTTCTAGGACTGACTAAACATTGTAATTCATGGTAAAAGAGATCCAGTCTGTACCTACTAATAAAGCAAGGTGCATTTCTCCAATTACTAGATCATGATTGGCGCGCGTTGCCGCACTCGTATATTTTTACTATAAAATAATTGGCACATCTGCAAATATATGAAAGCATACAACATGAAGGTTGTGTTTGCACATATAGTGGTGAATTTTGGATTATTGCCTGAATGTGGGAGTACTATGGTTAATTGCCTCGCAATTTCGAGAGAATTTGTTAACACTATGATTACTTAGGAAATGGTCCCACCGTAGGGTGCTACATACATCCATTTGAGCGGTAATATATGAAACCAAACCATAGGTTGGTTAGAGAACATAGCATTACTTTGGGCCGAAGAGAGTGGGAAACAAACATCCACAACTGCCATAGTCAAGCAACAATCCCAATGACTCGTCCCATGGACAAATACATAGTATAGCAGATTTTGTAAATAGCGAAGCTAGATAGAAGCAAGTCATTTATATTGTCTTCCAGTGTATAGATGCCAAGCAATCAGATTCACAATCAGTTTAAAGGTAGATTGATCAAAGAAATGTGAAAGTGAATGTACCAGAACAGTTGCACCACTATGATTCCAAAGTTGGGCTTGTAGTTACAAATTGCAAGAGCAAATCCATGGCTAGAGAGTAGGCCATGCAAATTGTTAGGCTAGAATTTTCCTGAACGGATACACCAAAAGCCAAAAATCACGGTCCAAGAATTGCCCCAACAAACTGATCAGAATCGAACACTTTAATTTATATAGGACCTTCAAATACGTGAGACAAAGAAAACATCATTAGTTAGGAGTCTGAACAAAATAGAATCAGGTTGGATAAAGGGTCGTAAAGGGAAGAAAAATGAGCAAATAAGCCCGGAAGCATAGTCGCGGAGGCTAACATAACCATGGAACAAATGTGTCATTCAACAATATCCGGGCGTTAAGTGTAATATGATAAATTACATAACCAATAAACGAATATTTATACGCCAAAATAATTGTTTGAGTACATAGATACACAGTCCTGATGCAATATTATGCACTTTATATCCTAATGGTTTATGGGGAGAAGGAACTATATAAGGCTTGAAGATTATCATCATTTGGCAGTGGCACTTTATTTCCAGATGTTCTTGAATAGTAGAATGCATGATCAACATATGTCGTTTTTCATGATTCATAGATCAGGTATATTCTGTCCATTCCAACTCAACTTAGACTAATGAATTTTTTTTGGCTCGGACGATTTTAGAGTGTTGATAGTAATAGTGTAGGGAAGAACAAAGCCAAGAAGACTTATGTAGTCTTACAAAGTATCCAAGACTTACCAAAGCAAGCAATCTTCACCTAATTAGCTTATAGAGTGTATTTGCATTGTCACCCTCCCGCAGTAAATATTTTCAGCAGTTCATCAAACAAAAATAGGAGAGCTAATCCAGAGGCATGAATAGCTAATAGTGAAAAAATAATTAATATTTCTAATAACTGAATGAAGCATTTCCCTACTGCAAAACAGGGGTAGCATTGAAGCACTCTATTTTCCAAGGAAAACAATAGATTATATACTAATATGCTGAGAACGCTGCGGATCTACATGTGGCTTGGGTTTAATAGCTTATCAATTCCCCAAAGCTTGTTAATCAGCTTGCAAGAATTTTGACACGGTCTTTTTTTGTACAGAACATATGAATATATCAGACTTAGTGCTCTACCAAAGGGAGGAAGGTGTAGACAAAGAAAAGAACACATAATAAATGGAACCGAACAAAATTGTAATGGGTATTTCAAATATAACCTGGGGATCAAAGCATATCATGCATTGGATTTGAATCGAGAGATGGTCTCATTCTCTAAGCATCCACCACTTTCAGAACTACATAAAGCACTTTGAGAAAAGTGAATATGAAACGATAAATAATTAAATTTTGATCTCTATGGAACATGAAAACGGTATCCAACTATTCTTTGCCTAAAAGAAGAGCAATGTTAAACTCCTAAACCTGAAACTACATTAATCAAGGGATAACAACATTTACATGTCCAAACAAAGTGTGTCATTGAAGGGCTATAGGTTGTGCATAATTGTATATAATTTAAGAAAATCCACTCATGAATATGATTATTCACTCTGTTAACCTAAATGACTTAATTACCGGTGACACAATATGCAATGGGTTAGAATTCAGAAATCAAGTGCTTACCTAAGATAGAAATTTCTCATGCCCTATATCATGCTTTCACAGCTTTCTCTCAAGCATGAGCTTCTTTTCCACCACTACTTGACATGAAGGGAAGCATTTTTTTATATAAAATTCCCCACAGTAAAGATATCAACAATAGATATCAGTCAAATAAAAATCAATAATCAACATAATATTTGAGTTGACGTCAAGCTGATAATACCAAGCTATGATCTACATCAAAATTTAATTGCCGCACACGATATATTTTGGGGCGTTGGTACCTAGCATACATGTTCTATGCATTGGAATTTTTCACTTGTCAGACAAAGTGAAGCAAAACAGACCTTGGGACTATGCATTTGTCTTCATCTTCCCTATAACAAATGTCCCTAAATGACGGTAGGAATACACCATTGCTACTGTGGTGGCATAAAGTCAGATTAGCCCAATACCAACTGAAGACTCTCACTGTTGGTTAATGTGTTTGCCAAAAAAACTTTGCAAACTGCATTGACTCCCTGCAGAAAGATAGATAAACTCATCTCGGTTGTTTGCAGGCGAAAAGATAAGACACATGTAGTCTACAAAGAAAATAACTGATTGCTGGATAGCAAGGATATTCCTAAATTCACGTGTAATCCTGTATAAAATAAATTATGTGCCAGCATCGTGGCAAGCAAAGTGATTAGTCATGTCAAAGAAGAGGCTGTCTGAAGTACTTTGCTACAACCATCTTGTTCAATCAACCATGCGAACATACGCAATGGAGGAGTGGAGATATAGAGGGCATGAGCCGCCATGTCTTTGTAATCTGATTGTTTTATGGATCCTCAAGTGTTAATCAGAGCTTCAAATCAACTACTCACAGATTAAACAGATCTCATTTTCAAATCATCCAAAGAGAGTATGAGGAACGAGGTGTGGGAAACTTGTAGCGGAATACCTCTGGCTTCTGGGTACCTATTGGAACAAAATCGCCAAGCACTGTCGAGTGGGATCAGTAGCCCTGGACAATCACTGGATCAGGAACGGGGGGACAAGCGAGACGATGGGGTGGGTCAGAAGGAGGTGGGAGGTGCCACGTTGGGGTCAGGCGGTGGCAACGATTCCTGGCTACTATGTCATTGCAACCGCGGCGTCGCTTCCAAATCAATGGACAACTAGGAGAGGAATGGGTGTACTCGTAGAAGCCAAGGATCTTCATCTTCAGAGGGCTGGGGGGAGCTCGACCGCCACGGATACCTAGCAAAGGAGGTGAGGCGGCGCGGGGAGGGCGTCGATTGAACGGAGGAAAGGGGTGGCCGTTCAATGGTTGTTTTGCCTCGTGACGTTAAAATGGGCTTTGTGCAAGATTGAAGGCCCAATTAACCACATGCCCCCAATTTTGCCGTGGGAGAAGCTGCCCTTTCGAGTTGCCGAAAGTACTACGCTAGATTTGATCGGATGGCCGAAGACATCCAAAACTATAGATCCGATGGTCGTGGCGCTGATGGCCTAAGAAGGCTGGATTAGTGCGCAGTTTTAATATTTCTAAATTTCATCTGTTCACCGTCAAAAGATTTCTTTTTTCTATCCGAGGTGGTACTAAATTTTTGTACGTCCGTTTGTTAGCAAAAGAAAAAGATTTTTCTAGAATAACGTACATGGGCCGCCTGCGCTACAACCCAGTAAGGTCAGCCCATTTTCTCCTACAGAGGCAGTAATAAGTAAACCTATTTCCCGCACAGGGCGGTGGATAGTTTAATGTATGCACAGGGCGTCAAGACTGGGCCGCCCATTTTCTCTATGTTTTGTTTCTATTTTTCTTCTTTTGTTTCTCTCTTTTTATTTTCCGTTTATTTTTTATTTTTCCCATTGCAATTTTATTTTTCCTTTTTTCTGAAATTCGAAATTTTCCAAAATGTCGGAATTTCACTTCTTATTCAATTTTTCGGCAAAAAATTCGAATTCCAAAAAGGTGTTCATATTTTAGAAAATGTTTGGGATTTCTTTGTCGTTTAAAATTTTCAGGATTTTAAAAATTAATCCCATTTTTTTCAAATGTGTGTATTTTTTAGAAGTGCTCAATATTTAAGAAAATGCATTTGACAAATGTTCCACATTCGAAAAAGATTCATGGTTTACCGATATGTTCATAAATTGAAAATAATGGTTACATTAAAGAAACAAATTTTCTAAAATTCTTCTGAATGTTCAAAATATGTTCCTTTTTTCAAAATTTGGTCAAAACTTCAAAAAAATGTATTTTTAAAAAAGGTTCATGTTTTAAAGTAATGTATGTGAATTTCAAGAAATACTCCATTTAATCTTTTTGTTCTTGTTTTTTCAAAAATGTATGGAAGTTAAAAAAAAACTATTCGTAATTTAGAAAACCGTTCATGCTGCCAAGTATATTCCGAAGTTCATGTTATGAATTCCAAAATTCATTCGTTCACCGCCAAAAGATTTCTTTTTTCTATCCGAGGTGGTACTAAACTTTTGCACGTCCGTATGTTAGCAAAAGAGAAAGATTTGTCTAGAATAACGTACATGGGCCGCCTACGCTACGACCCAGTAAGGTCAGCCCATTTTCCCCTGCACCGGCAGCAATAAGTAAACCTATTTCCAACACAGGGCGGTAGATAGCTTAACGTACGCACAGGGCGTCAAGACTGGGCCGCCCATTTTCTCTATGTTTGTTTCTATTTTTCTTCTTCTGTTTCTCTCTTTTTATTTTCCATTTCTTTTTTATTTTTCCCATTTCAATTTTATTTTTCCTTTTTTCTGAAATTCGAAATTTTCAAAAATGTCGGAATTTCACTTCTTATTCAATTTTTCGGCAAAAAATTCGAATTCCAAAAATGTGTTCATTAAAGAAAAAATTTCTAAAATTCTTCTGAATGTTCAAAATATGTTCCTGTTTTCAAAATTTGTACAGAACTTCAAAAATGTTCGTATTTTTAAAAAAGGTTCATGTTTTAAAGTAATGTATGCGAATTTCAAGAAATACTCCGTTTAATCTTTTTTGTTCTTGTTTTTTTCAAAAATGTATGGATGTTAAAAAAACTATTCGTAATTTAGAAAATCGTTCATGCTGCCAAGTATATTCCGAAGTTCATTTATGAATTCCAAAATTGTGTTCCTATTTCAAAAATGTTTGCAATTTTAAAATTTTGATCGTTACAATTAAAAAAATGTTTGGGTTTTTCCAATTTTGTTCAAGATTTAGAACTGCATTTAGAAAATGTTACAAATTTGAAAAATATTATTGTTTTAGTGAAATGTTCAAAAATTGAGAACATTTTTTGCATTGAAAGCACATTTTCTAAATTTTACTTCTGAACGTTCAAAACATGTTCCCATTTCCAAAACTTGTTCACAAATGAAAAAATGTTCGTATTTTTATAAACAGCTTCATGTTTTTAGGAAATGTTTATGAATTTCAAAAAATGTTCCATTCAAATTTTTTGTTCGTGTTTTTTAATTGTATGGGTTTTTTTAAAAAATTTTGTTCATGTTGCCAAGTATATTAAGCATTTCAGAGTTATCATTTTTTGAAAAGTTCAGAAAATGAAAAAAAATGTTTCGAATTTGACATTGCAGTATATTCTTAAATATTCACGCTGACCATTGGAGGACGTGTTTGTTTGAGTGGCTAGCAACATGTGGTCGGGTCTTTGAGTTCGATCACTCCCATACTTGGCCTGCTCTGCATCCGACATATCGAGCTAGGTCGGTTTGTTCAGAATAAGGGAAACCATAAATTATTGACGGTGGTAGCTTCCATGTGCAAATAAAACAAAATGTGCTGGTTAACTATAATTGAAGGAAATTTTGGGCATATTCCAATAAAAGATAATATAGTTGTTTGGCTCTAATTAAAGGGTGTCGTGTTGACCTAGAGAATACGAACATCTGGGGGTCTTGATCCATTCTTATATCGAGTCAGATGCATATAATTTTATTATCCCATTGCAACGCACGGGCATGTGTGCTAGTCACAGTCATATTCAATGTAAACTAATAGTAATGCATGCAAATGACAACGGTGCTCTCCAACTGGTGCTTTTTAATAAGTGGGTGATGACTCAACATAAAAGTAAATAGATAGGCCCTTCATAGAGGGAAACGGGAATTTGTAGAGGTGCCAGAGCTCGATTTTGAAATAGAGATAAATAAAATTTTGAGTGGTATGCTTTCATTGTCAACATAACAACCGAGAGATCTCGATATCTCCCATGCTACACACATTCACTACAGGAATCAGCTAGTTTGCCGTCTGGCGAGTACGGATGGCAAAGAGCGAAATACAGACGACAAAGAGTTTGCCGTCAGCTGGCTGACGGCAAACATAGACGGCAAAGAGGATGGTGGCAAAGGCTGCTTTGCTGTCAGCTATTCATCGGGCAGACAACAAAGAATTTGCCGACAGCCAACTACATATTTGCCGTCTGCCGTAAAAACTATAGATGGAAAAGAAAAGTGTCTTTTCCATCAGCCAGAATCTTTCTTTGCCGTCATCCTCACATATTACAGACATCAAAGAATTTTGTTTATTAAAATAATCCAAGCCCATAGTCAAGTGCATAGGACAACAATTAACACCACACCACAGTATACATCAACACTTCATCCCAAGAATCTACGACGAATGACAAATTTCACAATACAAAAATACACAGAATACATCATGACTTGCTAATCCAAGGCAAAACTGCTCTATTCATTAGATGAACAGATTATACATGAAAATATTACAAAAGAGCTGCGACTATAATAGCAGCCCGAGATCCAGCATGCGCAGCCATCTTGAGCTCGATCTGCACGCCTGAGCAGCCGCACCACTCTCCCTTCCCCTTCCGTTCGCCAAGGAGCACACTGATGCCTGAGGAGCTGCCGCCGCTCCTCGAGGTAGGAGGCGTCGCAGCGTTGAGGGATGGGGTCGAGGCCAGCAGAGGCACGCGAGGGCGATGTTGCCGTGACCGACGGAAGCCGGCGGGGGCGACAGGGCCGGCTGCGCCATGGGCGAAGCAGAGGCCGGCGGGGGGGGGGGGCGACGGGGCCAGCTACGCCATGGGTGAAGTAGAGGCCGGCGGGGGGAACCGGGCCGGCGGCGCCATGGGTGAAGTAGAGGTGGGCGAAGGGAGATGGGTCGGCGACGCCATGGGCGAAGTAGAGGCCGACGTGGGCGAGAGGCGATGGGGCCAGCGGCACCCGGGGCAAAGGGCGAAGGCGACGAGGTGGCATGTGCCGGCGGGCCTGTGGGGGTGACGGTGCTGAGTCCGGTAGCACCAGGGCCGAATGGGAAAGTGGATAGGGCCGGCGGCGAGGTGTTGGCCGACGAGGCGAAGCGAGGTGGTTGCGGGTGTTGCCCTTCTCGATTTGGATCGAACAGAGAGAGATCATGGTGGGGTGGGCCGCTTGGGTGGATAAGGACAGAGCAGTGGAGCACGTGGGTGCGTGGGGCGCGAGGGCGCGTGGGTGCGTGGGGCGTGGGGGCACGTGAGGATGTGTGGCTCAGATCCTGCCATCTCATCGATCCATGTGACCGATCCATGTATTGTGTTTCTTCTTTGTCGTCTTTGTTTTTTAATACAGATGACAAAGATCTTTGCCGTCTGCATTTTTTGTTACACACGGCAAAGAGTATACTTTGTCGTCTGTATTAGAAAATGCAGATGGCAAAGAGTTTTGCCATCTGTGTTTTGTATTACAGACGGCAAAGAATGCTCTTTGCCGTCTATATTTTTCTTCACAAATGGCAAAGTCTTCTTTGTCGTTAGTTTTTCATTGCCGTCTTCTGATGACGGCAAATCCACTCTTTGCCGTCTGCTCGACGAAAAGCTGACGGCAAAGACGCCTCTTGACGGCAAATTAGCAGTTTCCTGTAGTGATTATAGGCGCTTCCCAAACAGAATGGTAAAGTTTATACTCCCCCACCACCAACAAACATCAATCCATGGCTTGTCCGAAACAACGGGTGCCTCCAACTAACAACTATCCTGAGGGAGTTTTGTTTGCAATTATTTTAATTTAAGCATGGGACTGGGCATCCTGGTTACCAGCCATTTTCTCGTGAATGAGAAGCGGAGTCCACTCCTCTTGACAATAACCCACTTAGCATGGAAGATATAGACAACCCTAGTTGATACATGAGCTATTCGAGCATACAAAACAGAATTTCATTTGAAGGTTTAGAATTTGGCACATACAAATTTACTTGGAACGGCATGTAGATACTGCATATATATATAGGAAGGTATGGTGGACTCGTATGGAATAACTTTTGGGGTATATGGAAGTGGATGCACAATCGGTATTCCCACTTAATTAGTACAAGTGAAGACTAGAAAGAGACTGGGAAGCGACCAGCTAGAGAGCGACAACAGTCATGAACATGCATTACAATTAATCAACACCGAGTGCAAGCATGAGTAGGATATAATTCACCATGAACATAAATATCGTGGAGGCTATGTTGATTTTGTTTTAACTACATGTGTGAACATGTGCCAAGTCAAGCCACTCGAATCGTTCAAACAAGGATACTACCCTACCATACCACATCACAACCATTTTAATAGCATGTTGGCACGCAAGGTAAACCATTATAAACTCCTAGCTAATTAAGCATGTCATGAGCAACTATAATCTTTAATTGTCATTGCAAACATGTTTCATTCATAATAGGCTGAATCAGGAACGATGAACCCATCATATTTACAAAAACAAGATAGGTCGAGTTCATACCAGCTTCTCTCATCTCAATCAGTCCATCATATATCGTCATTATTGTCTTTCACTTGCACAACCAAATGGTGTGGATAATAATAATATTGACGTGCATTGGACTAAGCTAGAATCTGCAAGCATTTAATACACAGGAGAAGACAAGGTAATATGGGCTCTTTATTTGAATCAACAGTAATGCATATGAGAGCCACTCAACATTTTCATCATGGTCTTGTCCTCTCAACCCCCAAAGAAAAGAAAAGAAATAAAATTATTTACACGGGAAAGCTCCCAACAAGCAAAAGAAGAATGAGAAATCTTTTTGGGTTTTCTTTTAATTACTACTACTACAGGCATGAAAAGTAAACTAACTATTTTTTTGTTTTTATTAAGGTTTTTCAAACACACAAGAAGAAGGCTTAAAAATAAAATAAACTAGCATGGATAGTACAATGAAAAAAATATGAGCACCGACAACTAGGATGAGCGTGTGAACATGAATGTAATGTCGGTGAGAAGTACGTACTCCCCCAAGCTTAGGCTTTTGGCCTAAGTTGGTCTATGGCCACTGCTGGCCTGGTGGATATCCAAAGTTGTAGCTGGGGTCGTACTGAGATGCAGCAGATACTGCCTAACTAGCTGCAGCTTGGAGGCGAGCTGCCTCCATCCTCCTCTCGTACTCGTTCGCCTCCTCCCTGGTTATAACATATCTTCTTTTTGCCTGAAAGTCAAAGAAAGTAGGAGCAGGGAGAGCAACATGGATGGTGCAACCTACGTGCATAAATTCCACGTATGGGTATATCAAGATAGTTAGCTACACGAGTTGCATAAATTCCGCCAAACAAATCTCCAATTATACTATCGTGATGCAACCTACGTGCAACAATAGCCCCCAAGTTATATTGTTTATCACCTACTACCGCACACTTGGGGACACTAAGATCTGGAACGCACATGTGACAAGCCTCATCTTTACCATTAGTGCATCTACCAATGAAGAGAGCAAAATAATGTATGGAAGGGAAATGAATGCTCCCTATGGTAGCTTGTGTGATCTCCCTAGATTCCCCCACAGTAATACTAGCAAGAAAGTCTTTATATTCAGATTTGAGAGGTTCACTGACATTGCCCCACTGCTGGAGTTTACAAGCAATATTAAAATCTTCTAGGTCCATGGTATATGATTTATCATAAAGATCAAATAAAACAGTGTGAGAATTGCGCGAGGATGTAAATGTAAACCTTCTCACAAAGGAATCAGTTAGGTAGAGGTATTGCTGGCACTTATATGACACAAAGCTCTCAAGATCGGTGTTATGCACATATGTGTCAAATTCATCCTTGATGCCTGCCTGGACCATGAACTCCTTTGACGGCCATTCACAAGGCCGCACTTGAGCTTCCTTTGGTAGTTCATTGTACGGATCACGTATCGCGAGCCTTGGGCCTTGCTTCCTTGAGGAACCACCATGGTACATTTTCCTAAACATTTTTCTTCCTCTGAAAAATTTCTGAAATTTTTAGTGACTCAAAATAGAAGTGAACCAAACTCAACAAGATTGATAGAAACTACTCCCACAAGTGCCTAGAGAT
Source organism: Triticum aestivum (assembly GCF_018294505.1). NCBI lineage: Eukaryota > Viridiplantae > Streptophyta > Magnoliopsida > Poales > Poaceae > Triticum > Triticum aestivum. The sequence goes on from NC_057809.1 coordinate 105,625,248, forward strand.
CATATCATGCATTAAAACTACTTTTGACCACATAAATTTGACATGCAAGCTCAAGAACAGGGTCTCCTAAGAAGCAAAAAAATTGCAATAAATAGAGCAGTAGAACATAAACAAATTGGACCATTGGAGGAGTCACATGCCGAAGAACAATCCCCCAAAGCAGCTTTGTGAATGGAGCTTTGAGCAAGGAGATCAAAAATGATAGCAAGATGATCTAGAACTCGGGTTTGAGCTGGTGGATGATTTTTTCTTGAGGAAGATGAAGTGTGTGGGTGCAATAATAAGTGGAGGGGGCCCACATGGGGTCCATGAGGCAGGGGCGTGCCCTGAACCCTCGTGGCCAGGTGGTGTGTCCCCCCGGTGTGTTTTCAGTGCCAATAATTCTTAAATATTTTAGAAAAAAATCATATAAGATTTTCAGGACATTTGGAGAACTTTTATTTTTGGGGTATTTTTAATGCAAGGATAATTTAGAAAACAGACAAAACAAATACTATTTTTGCTTTATTTGATCTAAATAACAGAAAAAAGGAGGGTACAGAGAGTTGTGCTTTCTAACTTCATCCATCTCATGCCCATCAAAAGGAATCCACTAGCAAGGTTGATCAAGTCTTGTTAACAAACTCTTTTCGAATAACATGAAACCGGAGAATTTTCGAATAGCACTAAATTACCTCAACGGGGATATGCATGTCCCCAACAATAAGAATATCATATTTCTTCTTGATAGTAGGAAGAGGAAATTCGAAACCACCAATAGTTATTGTTGAAGTTTTTCCAATAGAATTGATAATGTGGACTTGAGGTTGTTTCCTTGGAAAGTGTACCGTATGCTCATTACCATTAGCATGAAAAGTGACATTGCCTTTATTGCAATCAATAATAGCCCCTGCAGTATTCAAAAAAGGGTCTACCAAGAATAATAGACATACTATCATCCTCAGGAATATCAAGAATAACAAAGTCTGTTGAAATAGTAATGTTTGCAACCACAACAGGCACATCCTGACAAATACCGACAGGTATAGCAGTTGATTTATCAACCATTTGCAAAAGATATTTTAGTAGGTGTCAACTTATTCAAATCAAGTCTATGATACAAAGAGAGAGGCATAACACTAACACCGGCTCCAAGATCACATAATGTAGTTTTAACATAGTTTCTCTTAATGCAGCATGGTATAGTTGGTACTCCTGGATCTCCTAGTTTCTTAGGTACCCCACCCTTAAAAGTATAATTAGCAAGCATGGTGGAAATTTCAGCTTCTGGTATCTTTCTTTTATTTGTGACAATATCTTTCATGTACTTAGCATAAGGATTCATTTTAAGCATATCAGTCAAACGCATACGCAAAAAGATAGGTCTAATCATTTCAGCAAAGCGCTCAAAATCCTCATCATCCTTTTTCTTGGATGGTTTAGGAAGAAAAGGCATGGGTTTCTTAACACATGGTTCTCTTTCTTTACCGTGCTTCCTAGCAACAAAGTCTCTCTTATCATAACGTTGATTCTTTGATTGTGGGTTATCAAGATCAAAAGCAGGTTCAATCTCTACATCATTGTCATTGCTTGGTTGAGCATCAATAAGAACATCATCATTAACATTATCACTAGGTTCATGTTCATTACCAGATTGTGATTCAGCATCAGAAATAGAAATATCATTGGGATTCTCAGGTGTGTCAACAACAGGTTCACTAGAAGCATGCAAAGTCCTATCATTTTTCTTTTTCTTCTTCTTAGAAGAACTAGGTGCATCAACATTAGTTCTCTGAGAATCTAGCTCAATTCTCTTAGGGTGGCCCTCAGGATACAAATGTTCCTGATTCATTTTACCCCATCTCGTCACAACTCTAACATCATTATCATTTTTCTTATTATTTAATTCATTAAGAAAATCATTTTGAGCTTCAAGCACTTGTTCTACTTGAGTGGTAACCATGGAAGCATGTTTACCAATAAGTTTAAGTTCACCTTTAAATCTAGACAGATAATCACTCAAGTGTTCAATCATATAAGCATTACATTTCAATTGTCTACCAACATAAGCATTTAAGTCTTCTTGTTTAATAATAAAATTATCAAACTCATCCAAGCATTGGCTAGCAAACTTAGTAGATGGGATTTCAGCCTTATTAAATCTATAGAGAGAATTTACCTTTACTACCTGTGTTGGGTTATCAAGACCATGTATCTCTTCAATAGGTGGTAAATTCTTAACATCTTCATCTTTAATACCTTTTTCTTTCATAGATTTCTTTGCCTCTTGCATATCTTCAGGACTGAGAAATAGAATACCCCTTTTCTTCGGAGTTGGCTCAGGAGTTGGTTCAGGAAGTGTCCAATCATTTTCATTACTCAACATATTATTCAATAGCAGTTCAGCTTGATCAACAGTTCTTTCCCTGAAAACACAACCAGCACAACTATCCAGGTGGTCTCTGGAAGCATCAGTTAGTCCATTATAAAAGATATCAAGTATTTCATTTTTCTTGAGAGGATGATCAGGCAAAGCATTAAGTAATCGGAGAAGCCTCCCCCAAGCTTGTGGGAGATTCTCTTCTTCCATTTGCACAAAATTATATATTTCCCTTAAGGCAGCTTGTTTCTTATGAGCGGGGAAATATTTAACAGAGAAGTAATAAATCATATCCTGGGGACTACGCACACAACCAGGATCAAGAGAATTAAACCATGTTTTAGCATCACCCTTTAATGAGAATGGAAATAGCTTAAGGATATAGTAGTAACGAATTTTCTCCTCATTAGTGAATAGGGTGGCTATATCATTCAATTTAGTAAGATGTGCCACAATAGTTTCAGATTCATAACCATAAAAAGGATCAGGTTCAACCAAAGTAATTAACTCAGGGTCGATAGAGAAATCATAATCCTTATCGGAAATACAGATAGGTGACATAGCAAAAGCAGGGTCATATTTCATTCTAGCATTCAAAGACTTTTCCTTCAGCTTAGCTAACAGTTTCTTAAGATCATATCTATCACTGCAAGCTAAAAAGCCTCTAGCAGTTTCTTCATCCATAACATAACCCTCAGGCACAACATGCAATTCATATCTAGGGGAGAATCTTCATCATCACTTTCATCAATATTATCAGTTTCAATAATTTCATTCTCTCTAACCCTAGCAAGTTGTTTATCAAGAAATTCACCTAATGGCATAGTATTATCAAGCATAGAAGTAGTTTCATCATAAGTATCATGCAAAGTAGAAGTGGCATCATCAATAACATGTGACATATCAGAATAAATAGCAGGAGTAGGTGTCGCAAGTTTACTCAAAACAGAAGGTGAATCAAGTGCAGAGCTAGATGGCAGTTCCTTACCTCCCCTCGTAGTTGAGGGAAAAATCTTGGTTCTTTCATCTTTCAAGTTCCTCATAGTGATCAACAGATATAAATCCCAAGTGACTCAAAGAATAGAGCTATACTCCCCGGCAACAGCGCCAGAAAATAGTCTTGATAACCCACAAGTATAGGGGATCGCAATAGCTTTCGAAGGTAGAGTATTCAACCCAAATTTATTAATTCAACACAAGGGGATCCAAAGAATATTCTCAAGTATTAACAATTGAGTTGTCAATTCAACCACACCTGAAAGACTTAATATCTGCAGCAAAGTATTTAGTAGCAAAGTAATATGGAAGTAACGGTAATGGTGGCAAAAGTAACAGTATTGTTTTTGTAGTGATTGTAACAGTGGCAACGGAAAAGTAACTAAGAAAAGATCAATATGTGAAAAGCTCATAGGCAATGTATCAGTGATGGATAATTATGTCAGATGCGATTCCTCATGCAACAGTTATGACATAGGGTGACACAGAACTAGCTCCAGTTCATTAATGTAATGTAGGCACATATTCCATATATAGTCATACGTGCTTATGGAAAAGAACTTGCATGACATCTTTTGTCCTACCCTCCCGTGGCAGCGGGGTCCTATCGGAAAATAAGGGATATTAAGGCCTCATTTTAATAGAGTACTGGAACAAAGCATTAACACTTAGTGAATACATGAACTCCTCAAACTATAGTCATCACCGGGAGTGGTCCCGATTATTGTCACTTCAGGGTTACCGAATCATAACACATAGTAGGTGACTATGGACTTGCAAAATAGGATCAAGAACTCACATATATTCATGAAAGCAAAGTCATAGCAACATCAATCTCAGAACATAATGGATACTAGGGATCAATCTAAACAAAACTAACTCGATTACATGATAAATCTCATCCAACCCATCACCGTCTAGCAAGCCTACAATGGAATTACTCACGCACGGCGGTGGGCATCATGAAATTGGTGATGGAGGAAGTTTGATAATGACGATGGTGATGGATTCCCCTCTCCCGAGCCCCGAACAGACTCCAGATCAGCCATCCCAAGAGAGATTAGAGCTTGGCGGCGGCTTCGTATCATAAAATGCGATGAATCCTTCTCCCTGATTTTTTCTCCCCGAATGTGAATATATATAGTTGGAGTTGAGGTCGGTCGAGCCTCAGGGGGCCCATGAAATAGGGGGCATGCCCTAGGGGGTGGGCATGTTGATTCTTTCGCCAGTATTTTTTATAAATTCCAAAAATATTCTCCATGAAGTTTCAGGTCATTCCGAGAACTTCTATTTCTGTACAATAATAACACCATGGCAATTCTATTGAAAGCAGCGTCAGTCTGGGTTAGTTCCATACAAATCATGCAAGTTAGAGCCCAAAACAAGGTCAAAAGTGTTTGAAAAAGTAGATACGATGGAGACGTATCACTTAGGTCCCATGCAAGAAATGGGAATGAATTTCAAACACCCTGCCACCATCACTCGGCCGCAAACATTGAGATACCTGGTTTTTAAATTCTAGTAAATCCAAAACTCGTCTGAAATTGATGAAACATGGCATGCTATCATGGAGCAGCATCAACATGCCGTGGTAAAATTTTTGTCCCATTTGGGGAAGGTTTGGGTATAAGCTTCTCACAAACCTTAGCTTCTCACAACAAGTGTGACGGTTTCGGTAGGGAGCTTGTCACATTTGGGGACGAAACGATATTCGTGGCCTCTTATTGCTTTCGAAAATTTTCTAGTGTCAACATAGAACAACATGAGTGTTGTGTTTACTTTTGGAATTTTTCGGGGTTCGTTTGGTCAATTTTTATACATTAACTGGGTTTTCTGGGCATTTCATGTGCATAATTCATATTTGAACTACATGCACAAGCCCCAGTGCATATAAATTGGTTAAAAAATCAAGTCTGTGTCCTTCGGGGCATGCTTAGGTCCCATCCAAGAAATGGGAATGAATTTCAAACACCAGGGCACTGTTGATTGCCGGCAAAACCTTGAGATACCTGGTTTTTAAATTCTAGTAAATCCAAAACTCGTCTAAAATTCATGAAACTTGGTATGCTATCATGGAGCGGCATCAACATGTAGTGGTAAAAAATTTGTCCCATTTGGGCAGGTTTGGGTATAAGCTTCTCACAAACCTTAGCTTCTCACAACAAGCGTGATGGTTTCAGTAGGGAACTTGCCACCTTTGGGGACGAAACGATATCCATTGCCTCTTATTGCTTTCAAAAATTTTCTAGTGTCAACATAGAACAACTGGAGTGTTGTGTTTACTTTTGGAATTTTTTGGGGTTCGTTTGGACATTTTTACGCATTAAATGGGTTTTCTAGGCATTTCATGTGCATAATTCAAATTTGAACCGCATGCACAAGCTCCAGCGCATACAAATTGGCTGAAAAATCAAATCTGTGTCCTTCGGGGCATGCTTAGGTCCCATGCAAGAAATGGGAATGAATTTCAAACACCAGGGCTCTGTTGATTGCTGGCAAAATGTTGAGATACTTTGTTTTTAAATTCTAGTAAATCCAAAACTCGTCTGGAATTCATGAAACTTGGCATGCTATAATGGAATGGCACCCGACATGCTGTGGTATTTTTTGTGTCCATTTTGAGAGAAGGCGCACTCGAATAACAACCAACAAAGGCATTTTGAAACAAATAGCTGGCACTGTAACATCTCAAACGTTTTGTATAATTTAAATTGTGTGCATTCTATTAACGATTCACATGATGCCACATCTCACTCTTTTAATGGCTAAGAGGTGCCGTGCGGACAGGTGCTTGAGTGCTTGACTAAACGGAAGCCGTGCTGACAGCTTCCCCAGGAAGCCAAGAGAAAATGTGCCGAGCAGGATTTCTGCAGCTCTTGATCGCAAACGTTTTAGATAGAACACCCGTATGCAAAGTGAGAGCTATGGTCACCCCCCTTAAGTCGAGGGAAATCCACAACGCAGGATTTGTGCATCCCTTCAATGCAAACGGTTGTTTTGGACGACCCATGTGCAACCACGTACAAACAATTTGGTAAGATTTGCATCTGTTATATTGGGTATGTTGCCATTTGTCAAATTGGAAAGATTGGCATTTGTTGATCTAGTAACGTTGCCATTTGTCAATCCTTGTAACACTGCGATTTGTCAAAATATGCAGCTAGAAATCACTAGCACTATCTAATTTTTGCAACTAAAATTCAGTAATTAAGCATAGATTTCATTCATAGATTAAGAAGTCGTTCTTAATTTATACAAACAGTTCAACTCAACAGCTGAACTGACCAAACTTTTCCCCAATTATTGCCAACCACGTACTGAAATAGCTAGTTCAATTATATATACTAGCTAATTTTAAGTACGTTGTATAGTTCGACCACACATCTATAGTCAGATGAACCGAACAAAATAGCCCCTAAATACTACTACTACCATGGAGGGGCTTTGTGCTACTTCTGAGAGCCTCTCCTCTACCGAGTGTGCTCAGTAAGAGGCAGAGGAGGAGGAGCCTATCGACGAGCTGTAGAAATGCAATACGATGCCTACCGCTGCTGCACGTTTAGCGACGCTCGCCAGCTCGAACACCCACTACCGCTCCAGACAATCCCTCTCGAAGCGGTTGGACTGCTCATAGATCTCCTGATTCCTCGCCTTTGCGTCAGCGTGTGTTGCGGCCACGGCTATAGTAAGGCTCTTTGCGTGCTCGACGAGGCGCTCCTCCTCCTCCCAATGGAACTCGATGTAGCGCGCAAGGTCACTGACGCACGTGCGGGGCTCCACCTCCGCCTTCCTCCTTCGGGTGGCGGTGGCGGAGCGGGTGATGATCTCGGCGGTCGACGGTGGGCTGGCGGCCATGGCGGCCGACGATGGGGTGGCGGCCACAACCACCACCTCCCGCTTTCGGGCCACGGTGGCGAAGCGGGTGATGGCCATGGTGGCCGGTAGTGGGGTGGCGGCCACGACGACGGAGCGGGAGATGGCCCTGGCTCTCGACGGTGGTGTGGCGGCCAGACGGCCGGCAACAGCTGCCGACGGGCAGCGGCAGCGGAGCGTGTGGTGGGTGTTCTGCGCGCACCCAACAGGGACGCCACACGCACTACACTACGCCGGGGACTGCGCCGCCGCCGTGGTGTAGCCTCCCAGCTGTAGCTGTCCTCTGATGACGGTGGAGTTGCTGAGCGACAACAACGGACCGGTGCCATTGGCGATTGTGGGAGAAGCACGCGAGATAAGCTACAGGGAGGGAGGGGAAATGCGACGCAGGACTAGCCGGCCGTGAGGGTTTTCATAGTAGGCCGGTAACATTGGGATTTTGGGGGATTTCACCTAGCCGACGGGAAGATTGCGCGGGAACCTGCGAGGTTGCGCGGGAACGGGCTCACCGACGATTCATTGGCGCCACCGTTCACCCAAAAGAACGCCCCCTGCACGCTGCGCAAGCTTGCGCTGTAAGCCGTCTGCGGCAGCGGGGTGACAAGACGTGCGAGAGGAGGACGAAAGGACACGTACATATACGGATAATACAAAAAAAACATTTGCGATTTAATTACCTACTATACCCTCATCCTAGTTTATAAGTAGGATTTAACTAATAAAATATGAATGCATGTCGCCAAAGATTATATCGTTGGAGTCATATTTGAACATAGTTTCCAGCTATACAATTTTTGTAATATGCATTAACACTTTTTTGGTTAAGTTTAAGGTTATATACTAGCAAGCGTTTGCCCGCAACACACACGGCTTATTCCATCACAAACAGCTCAGATGGATCACCTTTATGCCATGTATCGCACACGCAACTCTAATATGATTCATGCTTGATGTCTCCGACATCGCTCGCACAGTTTGTCTTATTTACCACCTATCACGGTGTCGGCCTCTACTCACGTCCCTCGGCAAGCTTCGCTCGCCGTTAGGCGCTGTAGCGCGCTTTGCTCACCGTTAGGCACTGTGGCGCGCTCTGCTCGCATCCGTCGACGCGCTCGGCTTGTGGACAACCTTTCCTTGTGAGTAGAGCCTTGTGACTGACTACAAGTTCGCCACGATGGAAACCACCGATGATGTAAAGGCGCTCCGTCTTACGGGCTTGGCCTACAAGAACCTTTTCAAAATCCATGACCACTACAAGGTCTGGGCAGCACGAAGGACTCCCTGGTCGAACTCTCCTCGGCCATCATCGACCCCTACTACGAAAAGATGAAGCAGGATGACCATAGAACAAGTCCCCTATCCTAGCACAGGGCCTGGATGTGGCAACTGGATGAACCTCACCTCAGGTTCGCGGCCAAGAGCGTGTACACATGCTACAAGATGCACAAGTGGATCATTGACAGGAGGAAGTGCCTCGTTACCAAAATCGACGAGCCTGGATCGAGCCACAAGCAGAGCAAGCGTCACAAGAAGTAGATGATGATCAGATGATCGTTTATGCTAGTTAATCATGCATGTAATATATAGTTTACTTTATTGGTGTGTGGAAATGTCATGTGTGTAGTAGCCACCTATGTAATTATGCATGTAATAGTTTAGTTTGGTGTGTGCAAATGCCATGGTTGTAGTAGCCACCTACGTAAGTGGATGTTTAATTTGGTTATGCAAGCATGTCCTTATAAGTGTGTGTGTGTGTGTGTGTGTATATATATGTTGTTGTTCTATATGCAATCCCATCGCACAACACACACGTCTTATTAGCAGCAACCATCCGTGTTATTATCGGACTTCACACACATTTCTGATTACATACCTGTTTGCCGCGTATCACACACATCTTGTTAAGTTGAACCGTTTCTGTTCTTATGTCTCAACGCAAACAATTCATCTGAGTGAACCGCATGCTGTATATCGCACACACCTTCATCGGGCTAACCATTTCTTTTGTGTTGCCTAATCACAAACAGTTCATCTGAGTGAACCGTATGTTGTATATCGCACGCACCTCCATCTGGCTGCCCGTTTCTTTTGTTCCTCCTCATCGCAAACAGTTAATTGAAATAAACCGTATGCCCTGCATCGTACACGCAACTAAAATCTGAACCGTGTTTGAGGCATCCTCCATCGCAAACGTTTTGCACGTTTTTGACGATTTTTTACACCACCATCTTCGATTATGGCATTGCACACAGTTTCGTCGAAGGGTCTCTGATCGTAGTGTAGCGTTAGCAGCATCCTGCAGTAGTGACAGCTTATATGTACTAGTTAGGAAGGTAGATAATGAACAAATACACGCTCTCTGTTATTTTATAGCCAATTTGGGAACATACAGAACCAAATAGGAAGAAACATTGCGAGGAAATATGCCTCACCGCGATGGAGAGCGGTAACTAACAGGTTTCTGAATGCAAACCTGGCAGGACCACAGGAGAGGCGAGGGTTACATGATCGATATGCTCGAGGGTGGATGGTGAGCAAATGAAGACGGCGAGGTGCGGGTGGCCGCGTGTTGGGAATGGCAATGGAGGTAGGGTTGACACCGAAGAGCGGGCACACGACCAGGTTGAGCACGCCGGCTCCGGAGAGGGTTCTGTTGTGGATCTGGGGGAGGGGGGAGCTGGCGATGGAGATTGGGTGTTGAGTGAAACGCGGGCGGGCGATGGTGGGGTGTTGGCGGCCTAGGTGAAAAGGGTGACAAAATATCCCCGGTCGCTGCGTGGAAAGGCATATGCAAACGGTTGCCTCTAAGCGCTCGTGTGCACAAACAAAATAATTTCGTTTGAAATGAAGACGTGCTAATTTTGAAATCAAGACATGAGTTCATCGTTTCGCCTCTAATTTTTTCCCACGGTGAGCAATCACCATTATACCACGGGTTTGATTTGCTGACGCATGTCAGGTCTCGTGTGCTATATTTAAGACATATTTTTTGGCATTTACCGTGCATTTTGGCATATAAATTAAATCCTGGCCGGAACTATATTTGCTGATGGAAGGGCTGAGGATTGCCGCTCGATCTGGGAGCATCCAACGGTGCAGACGTACGATCCATGGGGTTTGGGTTCTGGCCAATCATAACACATGACTTAGATCACGCGCGCAGCAGGGGGCATCCGCCACGGTTTGGTAGGTACACGGCTTTTGTGAGTGAACCGTGTGCTATTTGAAAACAACTTGAACCGGTTGGTAGTTCATCAAAATGAGAGCCACAACTTGGCATGCCTAGGGAATATTGCCACATTTTTTGTGTGTATGCCATGTGGGGCACACATTGTGGCTTGCCGAAGGTGTGGCTTGAACCAAACACTTACCTAAGCTGGTCAAACTTGACTAACCTTAGGTGTGGCAAAGTTTGACAGAGTTAGTCACAAACCAAACAACCCCTTATATGAAGTAACAACATATTTTCGTTTGAATGAAAACATGAGTTCATTGTTTTGCCTCCTATTTTTTCCACGATAAGAAATCACCATTGTACCCTATGGATCAATTTTCTGCTACATTTGAGGTATCGGTTGCTACATTTGAGTGGTTTTCTATAGTCACAACAACACGTTGGTGTTAGCAAGATCATTTGTGTGTCACTTTGCATGTTTTCATTCATTGTCCGAGAAGCGGGAAAAGACCTAAAATAGTTCAGCCATAGGGTGCGGCGAGAGGCGTAGGTCTTGTTGGTATTTGAATTACAGGAAATGCATATAGAGTCCGGAAATAACAAAAATCGGTGTGTCACCGTGGCGTGCTCTCAGGATCCCATGGAAAATTTTGTTAAAGTTTGGCACAAGTTTTGCTGCTCACACCTTCCAAATCGGAGTATCTCACAAGAAGGATCATAGTTTCCAAAAGGAGACGCGTTATTTCGGACTCCAATCATCGGTGACTACATTGTTCCGCCTCAAATTTTTTACATGGTAAACAATCATGTATATACCCTAGGTTTGATTTTCTAGCCCATTTCATGTCTCGTCTGCTATATTTAATTCATTTGTTTGCATTTAGTGCATATAAAATCAAAACCGTACTACAACTACATGTGGGTGTTAGTTAGCAAAGAAGGTGTACAAATCATTTGTGTGTCGCTTCGCGAGTTTTCATCCATTGTCTGAGAAGCGGGGAGAAGTTTTAAATGTTTCGGCTTCAAAGTGCAGCCACCGGCGTAGGTTAGTTGGTATTTTAATCAAAGGAAATTCAGGTGGACTCCTGACATCATCAAAATCATTGTGTGCCTGTGGCGTGCTCTCACGACCCCACGGGAAAAAATTGGTGAAGTTTGGCAGAAGTTTTGATGATCGCTCCTTGGAAACAGGAGCATCTCACAAGAAGGACCGTGGTTTACAAAAGGATATGTGTCAATTCAAACTCCAATGGCCGGTGACTTCATCGTTTGGCCTCATAAAAAAATCACGATACACAATTACCATTATACCACGCGTTTGATTTTCCGGCGCATTTCAGGTATCGTTTGCTATATTTAAGATATTTTTTCAATTTAACGTGCATTTTGTGGATATAAATAAAATCACAACCGGAACTGCATGTGTTGTCGAAAGGGATGAGGATTGTCGTTCGATCAGGGAGCATGGTGGAGACATAAGATCCGTGGGGTTTGGGTTGTGGCCGATCAGAACGCACGACTCAGATCGCGCGCGTGGCAGGGGTAGGCGGGGCATCGACCACGGTTTAGTAGGCACACGGCTTTCGTGAGTGTACGGTATGCTATTTGAAAACATTTCCATGGACTAACAACATATTTTCGTTTGAATGAAAACATGAGTTCATCATTTGTCCTCCATTTTTTCACAGTAAGAAATCACCATTGTATCCTATGGCATACATACATACATACATACATACATACATACATACATACATATATATATATATATGTGTGTGTGTGTGTACATATATATAGTCGCAAGTACACGTGGGTGTTAGCAAGATCATTTGTGTACCGCTTTGCGAGTTTTCATCCGTTTGTCCAAGAAATGGGAAAACACTTCAAACAGTTCGGCCATAGGGTGCGAAGAGAGCTTAATATGGCACCCATCACTTCATTTTTTCTGGCCCCCAAGAAACTAGAAAGGCCCATCAAATTCTTTCAAGAGATAACCCTTCTATCTGTCAAAAAAGAGATAAGAGAAATAAAAGCTAACCCTAAGCCCCTCCCGTCTGTCTCTTTCTCTCCAGCCGCCACACCTCTCGTACCTCTCCTCCAGATCTCCTCATCTCTAGCCGCCAGATACTCCCTGTGGATCCCTCCCTCCTTTGATCTACTATGAGTAGCGGCACCCAGAGACTGGCTCATGATCGCCCTATAGCTCGATGACGGGCGCTCCCGGTCAGGCCCTCCAAAAGAGGCGAAATAGAGAGATCGATCCATCAATCGAGCATCTGGATATGGAGGTCCCAAGCCTGCCGCTGCCGCCCAGCCCCGCAAGGGACCAGTTCATGTACAACAGCTCATGCACCGCGACCACGCCGACGCACTGCTGTGCCTGGCCTTCCACCGCTTCGCATGTGCGCGTGTCGCCCTCGCTCGCCTCCACCACTCCTCCCTGGTTATCACCACCCTCTATAAGCCCCCAATTCCACTCCACCCATTTCCTTTTCTTTTCCTATATGAATGAAATTCCCTACTACATCCTCTATCCTAAAAAGCATGTTGTGGGCGCAGTACAAACGATACTTTGCAAAAAAGTCCTTGTAGTTTTAAATCTCTAAAAAATAGGCCTCTGTCTTCTTCCTTTGCCCTTCGTCCGTCCCCTGCACGTTGCCATGGCGAGCTGCCATCGAATTCCTCAATGCACAATGTAGCGGCCATGAGTAGGTCATGTGCCGCCTCGAGTAGGTCCTGTGCCACCCACAAACAGCTCCTACGCCGCCCACGAGCCCGCCCACTAGCCCGTCGATGAGCAGGACCCCCACCGCCTACCCATGAGCGAGAACTCCGTCGCCTACCCACGAGCAGGACCATCGCCACCCAAGGCGTAGCTCACCGCCCCCGATTTCGCCGCTCACCGCCGCCGTGCTGGTCGAGCTGCTGACTAGTGGTGGTAGCGGTGGTGGGAGATGTTGATGACCCACAAGTGTGGGGGATCTATCATAGTCCTTTTGATAAGTAAGAGTGTCGAACCCAACGAGGAGCACTGAAATTATCGGTAATAGATAGTTTTGTGATAAGCAGTTTTCAGTAAGGTATTCTCTGCAAGCACTAAAATTATCGGTAACAAATAGTTTTGTGATAAGGTAATTTGTAACGGGTAACAAGTAATAAAAGTAAATAAGGTGCAGCAAGGTGGCCCAATCCTTTTTGTATCCAAGGACAAGCCTGGACAAACTCTTATATAAAGGAAATCACTCCCAAGGACACATGGGAATTATCGTCAAGCTAGTTTTCATCACATTCATATGATTCGCGTTCGGTACTTTGATAATTTGATATGTGGGTGGACCGGTGCTTGGGTACTGCCCTTCCTTGGACAAGCATCCCACTTATGATTAACCCCTATTGCAAGCATCTGCAACTACAAAAGAAGTATTAAGGTAAACCTAACCATAGCATGAAACATATGGATCCAAATCAGCCCCTTACGAAGCAACTCATAAACTAGGGTTTAAGCTTCTGTCACTCTAGCAACCCATCATCTACTTATTACTTCCCAATGCCTTCCTCTAGGCCCAAATAATGGTGAAGTGTCATGTAGTCGACGTTCACATAACACCACTAGAGGAAAGACAACATACATCTCATCAAAATATCAAACGAATACCAAATTCGCATCACTACTTATAGCAAGACTTCTCCCATGTCCTCAGAACAAATGTAACTACTCACAAATCATATTCTTGTTCATAATCATAGGGGTATTAATATGCATAAAGGATCTGAACATATGATCTTCCACCGAATAAACCAACTAGCATCAACTACAAGGAGTAATCAATACTACTAGCAACCCACAAGTACCAATCTGAGGTTTTGAGACAAAGATTGGATACAAGAGATGAACTAGGGTTTGAGATGAGATGGTTCTTGTGAAGATGTTGATGGAGATTGACCCCCTCCCGATGAGAGGATCATTGGTGATGACGATGGTGATGATTTCCCCCTCCCGGAGGGAAGTTTCCCTAGCAGAACAGCTCCACTGGAGCCCTAGATTGGTTCCACCTCATGGCGGCGGAGTTTCGTCCCGTGAGCTAGCTTATGGTTTTTTCCTGGATGAAAGACTCCATATAGCCAAAGATGGACATCAAAGGGCTGCCAGAGGGCCCATGAGGCAGGGGGCACGGCTAGGGGGGTAGGGCGTGCCCCCACCCTCATGGATGGTGGGTGGCCCCCCTCTGGTGCTTCCTTCGCCCAATATTTTTTATATATTCTGAAACGTGCTCCTGTGAAGTTTCGTGACTTTTGGAGTTGTGTAGAATAGGTCACTAATATTTGCTCCTTTTCCAGCCCAGAATTCCAGCTGCCGGCATTCTCCCTCTTCATGTAAACCTTGTAAAATAAGAGAATAGGCATAAGTATTGTGACATAATGTGTAATAACAGCCCATAATGCAATAATTATTGATATAAAAGCATGATGCAAAATGGACGTATCAACTCCCCCAAGCTTAGACCTCGCTTGTCCTCAAGCGAAAGCCGTTATCGAAAAATATGTCCACATGTTTAGAGATAGAGGTGTCGATAAAATAAAATACGGACATGAGGGCATCATGATCATTCTTATAACAGCAACATAAATATTGTCATATGATTTCTTATGCTAAAGTAACAATTCATTCACAATTTCAAGTATGAATCAGAAACTTTATTGAGAACCAACAAACTATAATCTCAGTCATTGAAGCAATTGAAATTTATCATAACATCAGAAAGAGTCAATATAAGAGCTTTTCAGCAAGTCCACATGCTCAACAATCATTTATTCTTTCACAATTGCTAACACTCACGCAATATTTATGGTTATGAAGTTTTAGTCGGACACAGAGAAAGATAGGGGCTTATAGTTTTTGCCTCCCAACCTTTTACCTCAAGGGAGATGTCAACCATAATAGTTCACGAAAACTCACATCCAATTAGCTATAAATATCTGGATCTTTCCAACACATTGTGCTTGCCAAAGGATAAAATGTAAAAGGAAAGGTGAAGATCACCATGACTCTAGTATGAAGTAATAGACAAGAATAAAAGATAGGCCCTTCGCAGAGGGAAGCAGAGGTTGTCATGTGCTTTTATGGTTGGATGCACAAAATCTTAACGCGAAAGAACGTCACTTTATATTGCCACTTGTGATATGGACCTTTATTATGGATTTTCGTCGCTTTTATTTCTTCCACATCACAAGATCGTATAAAGCTTATTTTCTCCACACTAATAAATCATACATATTTAGAGAGCAATTTTTATTGCTTGCAACGATGACAACTTACTTGAAGGATCTTACTCAATCCATAGGTAGATATGGTGGACTCTCATGGCAAAACTAGGTTTAAGGTTATTTCTAAGCACAAGTAGTATCTCTACTTGGTGCAAAGAATTTGGATAGCATGAGAGGGAAAGACAAGCTCAACATGTTGGATGATCCATGGCAATATAATTTATTTCAGATGTAAGAAAACATAACCCATTGCGTTGTCTTCCTTGTCCAACTTCAACTCTTTAGCATGTCATATTTTAATGAGTTCTCACAATCATAAAAGATGTCCAAGATAATATATTTATATGCGAAAACCTCTCTTTCTTTATTACTTCCTATTAATTGCAATGATGTGCAAAACTATGTTTGTTAACTCTCAACAATTTTTATTCATCATACTCTTTATATGTGAAGTCATTACTCTCCATAAGATCCATATGATCTCTTTATTTCTTTTTTATTCTTTCTCTTTTATTATTATTCCCTCAAGATCATAGCAAGAAAATCAAGCCCTTGACTCAACACTAATCTTTATTATATATAGCTCACGGACTCGATTACATAGAAGGGTCATAAGGCAAACACTCAAAACTAGATCATACTAAAACTTTATTCTACTAAATCAAGATATTACCAAAAGGATCGAACTAAGAAAAATGGTAGAGATAAAAGTGTGATGGTGATACGATGACGGGGCACTTGAAGACGCCATGGCAATCTAGATCTGTCAGAAAAATAGCTCGAAACAAAAACAGAGGATGTTTGCGTGGTACGGTGGTCAAAACCTTCGGGAGATTATATAATGAATTTTTACTGAGCAAAGGAAGTATTGCACAAGTAAACAGAGTCTGGAGGGCACACGAGGTGCCCACGAGGCAGGGGGCGTGCCCATGGGGTAGGGCGCACCCTCCACCATCGTGGACGCCTCGTGTCCTTCCCGGACTGCTTCTTATTTTCCTATTTTCTTAAATATTCCAAAATGGAGAAAAATTGCTATTAGAACTGTTTTGGAGTCGGTTTACTTACCGTACCACATACTTATTCCTTTTCGGAGTCTGAAATGTTCTGGAAAGTGTCCCTTATGTATTCCTCCGGGGTTACAGTTTTAATAACATTAGTTTCAACATTTATGGGATTACCTGAGATATAATGTTTGATTCTTTAACCGTTCACCACCCTCGGATTTGTGCCTTCGAAGTTGTTGATTTTTATAGCACCGGAATGGTAAACCTCCTCGATGATGTAAGGGCCTTCCCATTTAGAGAGTATTTTTCCTGCAAAAAATCTTAAACGAGCGTTGTATAACAATACATAATCACCTACATTAAACTCATGTTTTTGTATCCTTTTGTCATGCCATCTTTTAACTTTTTCTTTAAACAGTTTGGCATTCTCATAGGCCTGGGTTCTCCATTCATCAAGTGAGCTAATGTCAAAAATCCTCTTTTCACCGGCAAGTTTGAAATCATAATTGAGCTCTTTAATGGCCCAATATGCCTTATGGTCTAGTTCGAGAGGTAAGTGACATGCTTTTCCATAAACCATCTTATACGGAGACATACCCATAGGATTTTTATATGCAGCCCTATATGCCCATAATGCATCATCAAGTTTCTTGGACCAATTCTTTCTAGATCTATGAACAGTCTTTTGCAAAATTAATTTGAGCTCTCTATTACTCAATTCTACTTGACCACTAGAGTGGGGGTGATATGGAGATGCAATTCTATGATTAACATCATACTTAGCAAGCATTTTACGAAAGGCACCATGAATAAAATGTGAACCACCATCATTCATTAAATATCTAGGGATTCCAAACCTCGGAAAAATAACTTCTTTAAGCATCTTAATAGAGGTGTTATGATCAACACTACTAGTTGGAATATCTTCTACCCACTTAGTAACATAATCAACAGCAACTAAAATATGTGTATACCCATTAGAGGAAGGAAACGGTCCCATATAATCAACGCCCCAAACATCAAATGGTTCAATAACAAGTGAATAATTCATAGGCATTTCTTGTTGTCTACTAATATTACCAATTCTTTGACATTCATCACAAGACAAAACAAACTTACGAGCATCCTTGAATAGAGTATGCCAATATAAACCGGATTGCAATACCTTATGTGCAGTTCTATCTCCAGCATGGTGTCCTCCATAAGCCTCGGAGTGACACCTGCGTAGGATCTATTCCGGTTCATGCTCAGGTACACAACGTCTAATAACACCATCTACTCCTTCTTTATAAAGGTGTGGATCATCCCAAAAGTAATGTCTTAAATCATAAAAAACCTTTTTCTTTTGCTGGTATGTGAAACTAGGTGGTATAAATTTAGCAACAATGTAATTAGCATAATCAGCATACCATGGAGAAGTACGAGAAGCATTTATGACAGCTAATTATTCATCAGGAAAGCTATCATCAATAGGTAGTGGGTCATCAAGAACATTCTCTAACCTAGACAAGTTGTTTGCAACGGGGTTCTCAGATCCCTTTCTATCAATAATATGAAAATCAAATTCTTGTAGCAAGAGAACCCATCTAATAAGTCTAGGTTAAGCATCTTTCTTTTCCATAAGATATTTAATAGCAGCATGATCAGTGTGAATAGTTACTTTAGAATGAACTATATAAGGTATGAACTTATCACAAGCAAATACAACTACTAAAAACTCCTTTTCAGTAGTAGCATAATTTCTTTGAGCACTGTCTAGAGTTTTACTAGCATATTGGATAACATTTAATTTCTTATCAACTCTTTGTCCTAGAACAGCCCCTACAACATAATCACTAGCATCACACATAATTTCAAATGGTAAATTCCGATCGGGAGGATGAATAATAGGTGCAGAAATCAAAGCTTTCTTAAGTATTTCAAATGCTTCTACACAATCATCATCAAAGACAAAAGGAACATCTTTTTGTAAGAGATTAGTCAGAGGCCTAGAAATTTTAGAGAAGTCCTTAATGAACCTCCTATAAAAACCGGCATGACCAAGGAAACTTCTTATACCTTTAATGTCCTTAGGACACGACATCTTTTCAATAGCATCAACTTTAGCTTTATCAACTTCAATACCTCTTTCAGAAATTTTATGCCCCAAGACAATACATTTGTTAACCATAAAGTGGCACTTCTCCCAATTCAAGACAAGATTAGTTTCTTCACATCTCTGCAAAACTCGATCAAGGTTGCTTAAGAAATCATCAAAATAAGTTCCATAAACGGAGAAATCATCCATGAAAACCTCAACAATCTTTTCACAAAAGTCAGAGAATATAGCAGTCATACATCTTTGAAAGGTAGCAGGTGCTTTGCATAAACCAAAAGGCATACGTCTATAAGCAAAGGTACCGAAAGGGCAAGTGAAAGTTGTCTTTTCTTGATCCTCTTTTGACACAGGTATTTGAGAGAAACCAGAATAATCATCTAGAAAGCAAAAATATGTATGTTTGGATAATATTTCTAGCATTTTATCAATAAAAGGTAAAGGGTAATGATCCTTTTTAGTAGCTTTATTTAATTTGCGAAAATCAATTAGCATTCGATAACTTGTGATAATTCTTTGTGGGATAAATTCATCCTTATCATTAGGAACAACAGTAATACCTCCCTTCTTAGGGACACAATGGACATGACTTACCCACTGACTATCAACAACGGGATAAATTATACCTGCCTCCAGAAGCTTTAGTATTTCTTTTCTTACCACTTCTTTCATCTTAGGATTTAACCATCGTTCGTGATCAACAACCGGTTTCGCGTCTTTCTCCAATTTTATTTTGTGCTGGCATAGAGTGGGACTAATGCCCTTAAGATCATCAAGAGTATATCCAATAGCAACACGGTGCTTCTTTAGATTTTTCAATAATTTCTTTTCTTCATGCTTTGAAAGGTTAGCACTAATAATAACATGATATATCTCTTTTTCATCAAGATAAGCATATTTAAGAGTATCAAGTAGAGGTTTAAGCTCAAACACGGGATCACCCTTGGGTGGAGGAGGATCCCCTAGAATTTCAACATGCAAGTTATGTTTCAAAATAGGTCCCTGTTTAAAGAATACTTCATCTATTTGCCTTCTTGCATTCATAAACATATCATTTTCATGGTCTAGAAAATATTGTTCCAAAGGATCATTAGGAGGCACAACAATAGAAGCAATACAAATAATTTCATCTTTACTAGGCAATTCTTTATCATGGGGTTGTCTACAAAATTTAGCAAAATTAAACTCATGAGACAAATCCCCCAAACCAATAGTAACTACTCCTTTTTGCAGTCTATCTTAGCTTTGATAGTATTCAAGAAGGGTCTACCAAATATAATGGGACAAAAGTTATCTTGTGGGGAACCAAGAACAATAAAATCAGCAGGATATTTAACTTTCCCACACAAGGCTTCAACATCTCTAACAATCCCAACTAGTGAAATAGTGTCTCTATTGGCAAGCTTAATTGTAACATCAATTTCCTCTATCTCAGCAAGTGCAATATCATGCATAATTTCTTTATATAAGGAATGAGGTATTGCACTTGCACTAGCAAACATATCACATAAGCCATGATAGCAATGTTCTCCTATTTTAACAGAAATAACAGGCATGCCTACAACAGGTCTATGTTTATTTTTAGTATCGGGTCTAGCAATTCTAGCAGCTTCATCACAGAAGTAAATAACATGCCCATCCATATTATCAGCCAAGAGATCTTTAACCATAGCAATACTAGGTTCAACTTTAATTTGCTCAGAGGGAGTAGGTGTTCTAGTATTACTCTTACGAACCACTGTTGAGGGATCATGTTTCACTTAGATGACTAGAGGGATGTCTATCTGAGTGGGAATTCATTAAATAATTTGATTAGATGAACTCAATTATCATGAACATAGTCTAAATTGTCTTTGCAAATATGTTGTAGATAAATAGCTCACATTGTAGCTCCCTGTTTCAATACGTTCCTAGAGAAAGATTAAGTTGAAAGATATTGTAAGCAATGATGCGGACTAGGTCCGTAGTCTGAGGAGTGTCCTCACTGCTACACAGAAGGATTACGTCTTTGATGCACCGCTCGATGTGCAAACCCCTACAACGTCGTCTGTGGATGTTGTGAACACCTGACAGACACATCCTGATGACTACTTGATAGTTTAGTGCACCATACTTTACGGCTTAGAATCGGGATTCCAATGACGTTTTGAACGCCATAGAACATATGAGATGTTCCAAGAGCTGAAATTGGGATTTCAGGCTCATGCCTGTGTTGAGAGGTGTGAGACTTCTGACAAGTTCTTTTGCCAACAAGATGGAGGAGAATAGCTCAGCTAGTGAGCATGTGCTTAGAATGTCTGGGTGCTACAATCACTTAAATCAAGTGGGAGTTAAACTTCCAGATAAGATAGTGATTGATAGAGTTCTCTAGCCACTATCACTAAGCTACTAGATCTTCGTGATAAACTATGATATGCAAGGGATGGAGTTGATCCCGGAGCTGTTCGCGGTGCTTAATACCGCAAAAGGTAGAAATCAAGAAGGAGCATCAAGTGTTGATGGTTTGACAAGACCACTGGTTTCAAGAAGGGCAAGGGCTAGAAGGGAAACTTCATGGATGGCAAACCAGTTGCCGCTCCAGTGAAGGAACCCAAGGTTGAACCCAAACCCGAGACTAAATGCTTCTATTGTAAGGGGAACGGTCACTGGTAGCGGAATTACCGCAAATGCATGGTAGATAAGAAGGCTGGCAACTTCAACAAAGTATATACGTGTTACTAATGTGTACCTCACTAGTACTCCTGGTAGCATCTGGGTATTGGATACCGGTTCAGATACTATTATTGGTGACTTGAAGCAAAAGCTACGGACTAAACGGAGAATGGCTAAGGGCAAGGTGACGATGTGTGTTGGAAGTGTTCCAAAGTTGATGAGATCACTATCGCACGTTCCATCTGCCTTTGGGATTATTATTGAACCTAGATAAATGTTATCAGGTGTCTACGTTGAGCATGAATATGATTAGATCATGTTCATTGCAATAGGTCATTCATTTAAGTTAGAGAATAATGGTTATTCTGTTTACATGAATGATACCTTTCATGGTCATGCACCCTATGTGAATGGTTCATTGAATCTCGGTCGTGGTAATACACATGTTCACGCCAAAAGATGTAGAGTTAATAATGATAGTACCACTTTCTCGTGGCACTGCCGCTTAGGTCATATTGGCATAAGATGCATGAAGAAACTCCGTGTCGATGGATGTTTGGAGTCACTTGATTTTGAATCACTTGACACATGCGAGCCATGCCTCATGGGCAGGATGACTAAGACCCCGTTTTCAGGTACAATGAAATGGGCAAGTGACTTGTTGGAAATCATGCATGCTGATGCGTGTGATCCAATGAGAATTGAAGCGTGCGGTGGATATCGCTATTTTCTCATCTTCACTGACGATTTGGGTAGATATAGGTATATCTACTTAATGAAGCACAAGTCCGAAACGTTTGAAAAGTTCAAGCGATTTCAGAGTGAAGTTAAGAATCATCATAACAATAAGATCATGTTCCTATGATCTGATCAAAAGGGGATTTTCTGAGTTATGAGTTTGGCAATCACTTAAGACATTGTGGAATTGTTTCACAGTTGAAGCCACCTGGAACACCACAGTTGTAATGGTGTGTCCAAATGTCGTAATTGAACCTTATGAGATATGGTGCGATCTATGATGTCTCTTACCGATCTACCGTTTTCATTTTGAGGTTATGCATTAGAGACAGCTGCATTCACTTTAGATAGGACACCATATAAGTCCGTTGAGACGACGCCGTACGAAAATTGGTTTGGCAAGAAACCGAAGTCGTTGTTTCTTAATGTTTAGGGCTGCGATGCTTAAGGCTTTAGCCGGAGAAGCTCAAACCCAAAGCGGACAAACTCATCTTCATAGTATACCCAAAGGTGACAGTTGGGTACACCTTCTATCTCAGATCCGAGGGCAAATTGTTTGTCGCTAAGAACGGGTCCTTTCTCGAGAAGGAGTTTCTCTCGAAAGAATTGAGTGGGAGGAAGATAGAACTTGATGAGGTTGTTGAACCTTTATTTCAACCAGAAAGTGATGCAACACAGAAAGATGTTTTCTGTGGCACCTACGTTTGTTGAATAGGAAGTTAATGATAGTGATCATGAAGCTTCGGATCAAGTTGCTATCGAACCTCGTAGGACGACAAGGATATGTGCTACTCCTGAGTGGTGCGGTGACCCTGTCTTAGATATCATGTTGTTAGACAACAATGAACCTACGAGCTATGGAGAAGCGATGGTGGGCTCGTATTCTGACAAATGGTTAGAAGCCATGAAATCCGAGATAGGATCCATGTATCAGAACAAAGTATGGACTTTGGTGGACTTGCCCGTTGATCGGCAAGCCATTGAGATAAATGGATCTTTAAGAAGAAGACGGACGTGGGCGGTAATGTTACCATCTATGAAGCTCGATTTGTGGGAAAGAGTCTTTTCACAAGTTCAAGGAGTTGACTACGATGAGAATTTCTCACCCGTAGCGATCCTTAAGTCCATCGGAATCATGTTAGCATTAGCTGTAATTTTCGTTTACGAAATCTGACAGATGGATGTCAAAGCAAGTTTTCTTACCAGTTTCCGTAAGAAAAGGTTGTATGTGATACAATAAAAGGTTTTGTCAATCCTAAGGATGCTAAAAGGTATGCTAGCTCCAGCAATCCTTCTATGGACTAGAGCAAGCATCTCGGAGTCAGAATACATGCTTTGATAGAGTGATCAAAGCTTTTAGGTTTATACAATGTTTGATAGAAACTTGTATTTACAAGAAAGTGAGTGGGAGCACTACAACATTTCTGATAAGTATATGTGGATGACATATTGTAGATCTGAAATAATATAGAATTTCTGGAAAGCATAAACGGTTGTTTGAAGAGTGTTTTTCAAAGGAAGACCTGGATAAAGCTGCTTACGTATTGGGCATCAAGATCTATAGAGATAGATCAAAACGCCTGATGATACTTTCAAAGAAAGCACACCTTGACATGTTTTTGAAGGAGTTCAAAATAGATCAGTCAAAGAAGGGGTTCTTACCTGAGTTGTAAGGTGTGAAGTTGAGTAAGACTCAAAGATTGACCACGGCAGAAGAAAGAGGAAGGACGAAGGTTGTCCCCTATGCTCTTGTCATAGGCCCAATATGGTATGCCATGCTAAGTACCGCACCTAATGTGTTCCTTGCCACATGTCTGGCAAGAGGGTACAAAGGTGATCTAGGAGTGGATCACCAGATAGCAGTCAAAATTATCATTAGAGGAATAAGGAAATGTTTCTCGGTTATGGAGGTGATAAAGAGTTCGACATAAAGAGTTACGTCGATGCAAGCTTAACACCTATCCGGATAGCTCTGAGTAGAGATACCGGATACGTATAATGGAGCAATAATTTGGAATAGCTCGAAGTGGAACATGGTAGCAGCATCTAAGATATAAAGTTCTGCGAAATACATAGGGATCTGAATATGGAAAGACCCGTTGACTACAACCTCTCTCACAAGCATAACATGATCAAACCCAGAACTCATTGAGTATTAATCACATAGTGATGTGAACTAGATTAGTGACTCTAGTAAACTCTTTGGATGTTGGTCACATGGCGATGTGACCTGTGAGTGTTAATCACATGGAGATGTGAACTAGATTATTGACTCTAGTGCAAGTGGGAGACTGTTGGAAATATGCCCTAGAGGCAATAATAAATTGGTTATTATTATATTTCCTTGTTCATGATAATTTTTTATTATCCATGCTAGAATTGTATTGATAGGAAACTCAGATACATGTGTGGATACATAGACAACACCATGTCCCTAGTAAGCATGTAGTTGATTAGCTCGTTGATCAATAGATGGTTACAGTTTCCTGACCATGGACATTGGATGTCGTTGATAACGGGATCACATCATTAGGAGAATGATGTGATGGACAAGACCCAATCCTAAGCCTAGCACAAAGATCGTGTAGTTCGTATGCTAAAGCTTTTCTAATGTCAAGTATCATTTCGTTAGACCATGAGATTGTGCAACTCCCGGATACCGTAGGAGTGCTTTGGGTGTGCCAAACGTCACAACGTAACTGGGTGGCTATAAAGGTACATTACAGGTATCTCCGAAAGTGTCTGTTGGGTTGGCACGAATCGAGACTGGGATTTGTCACTCCGTGTAAACGGAGAGGTATCTCTGGGCCCACTCGGTAGGACATCATCATAATGTGCACAATGTGATCAAGGAGTTGATCACGGGATGATGTGTTATGGAACGAGTAAAGAGACTTGCCGGTAACGAGATTGAACAAGGTATCAGGATACCGACGATCGAATCTCAGGCAAGTATCGTACCGATGGACAAAGGGAATTGTATACGGGACTGATTGAATCCTTGACATCGTGGTTCATCCGATGAGATCATCGTGGAGCATGTGGGAGCCAACATGGGTATCCATATCCCGCTATTGGTTATTGATCGGAGAGTTGTCTCGGCCATGTCTACATGACTCCCGAACCCGTAGGGTCTACACACTTAAGGGTCGATGACGCTAGGGTTATAGGGAAAGTATGTACGTGGTCACCGAATGTTGTTTGGAGTCCCGGATGAGATCCCGGATGTTACGAGGAGTTCCGGAATGGTCCGGAGGTAAAGATTTATATATGGGAAGTCATCATACGGTCACCGGAATAATTCAGGGGGTTAACGGTATTGTACCGGGACCACTAGAGGGGTTCTGGGGGTCCACCGGGAGGGTCCACCTGCCCCGGAGGGCCCTATGGGCTGTGTGTGGAGAGGGACCAGCCCCTTAGTGGGCTGGGAGCCTCCCCCTAGGGCCCATGCACCTAGGGTTTGGGGGAACCCTAAAAGGGGGGGCGCCCCCTTGCCTTGGGGGGCAAGGCAACCCCCTGGCCGCCGCCCCCTCCTCAGATTGGATCTGTGGGGGTCGGCCCCCCTCTCCCTTGCCCCAATATATATGTGGGGGGTGGGAGGGCAGCCGCACCCTTGTTCTGGCACAGCCCTCCCCCTCTCCCAAGTCCTCCTCCTCTCCCGCGGTGCTCGGCGAAGCCCTGCGGGATTGCCACGCTCCTCCTTCACCACCACGCCGTCGTGCTGCTGCTGGATGGAGTCTTCCCCAACCTCTCCTTCTCCCCTTGCTAGATCAAGGCGTAGGAGACGTCACCGGGCTGCACGTGTGTTGAACGCGGAGGCGCCGTGGTTCGGCGCTTAGATCAGAATGAACCGCGATCTGAATCGCTGCGAGTACGACTCCTTCATCCGCGTTCTTGCAACGCTTCCGCTTAGCGATCTTCAAGGGTATGTAGATGCACTCTCCTTCCCCTCGTTGCTAGATTACTCCATAGATTGATCTTGGTGATGCATAGAAAATTTTAAATTTCTGCTGCGATCCCCAACACTTGTCTCTAGCGTGTTTGCCCCTGATTTCACTAAGGATGGTTTCTGACCTGTAGCTACTGCTTCTTTGTCCTCCTGCGGTTTCATGCCGTAGTATCCTGCCACACCCATACGGTGGGGGTGTGTGTTCCTCTTCTGAAGTTCCGATTTCTTGGCACTCTTCGTAGCAAACTCTGTAGTTGCCCTGACCCTTTCGAATTCTGCCCAGTTTGCCTTTGTAATTTGGGGGTATGCAGGGATTGGGTCCTTGCCTTCACTCAAGTACTTCTTGTACAATACATGCTTCCAGTTTCTCCAAGCATCCCTAGCCTTCTTCAGTGCAGCGTGTTCCACCTGCATTCTCCCCTGCCCTGGAACGTTGAAGTGATCCATGATCTCCCGGACTATCCTTTGTTGTATTTCTGTGTCAACCTTCCAAAACCCCGGCTTATTAATGTTGAGCCTTGCCCTGCCAACAAATCCACACACTCTCCTGAACCTCATGCGTGCTTTATCTAGTTTAGTTGTGTAGCGACCCGACCCGAATGGATCAAGTGCTCTGTGCTCAGGTGTCATCCCTGGATCAGTAATGCTGACACCACACAGTACATCGAAGGATTTATAGCAGAGTGGCAATCACACACATATTACATTGTTGTCTCAAAGAGAACTTTTACAATAAATATGGCTTAAGGCCATCTAATAACGATAACAGCGGAAGACTCAGAAGATAAATGGGTCCATCAACTCCAACGGCATCACTGAGTATAGGGCCACGACCTAAAAGCAACTTACTCGTCGTCTGAAAAGTCTGCAACATGAGAAGTTGCAGCCCGAAAACGGGTCAGCACATGGAATATGCTGGCAATGTAACACATAGAGAGTAATGGAATGAAACAGCTATACTATATGCATATATGGCTGGTGGAAAGCTCTATGGTTACAGTTTTGCGTAAAGCCAGTTTTTCCCTACTGCAAAGGAATAAATTTGTTTAACTATCATGGTAGTTGTTAAACATCGAGAATGGTTGACAGCATTCCGATCCCAATTAAGTGAACAGTTAAAAACCCAACAACATTAATTAGAAGTAACATGTTGAGATTCACATGATATTCAAGTACTAGATACTCAAGTTGTCCATAACCGGGGACACGGCTAATCATGATTAGTTTGTACACTCTGCAGAGGTTTGCGCACTTTTCCCCACATGACTCGATCGCCTCCGTTTGTTTTCTCGCACTACATGGTGTTTGAGAAACGGATGACCGAGACATAGTCTTTCAGAAGCGCTAGCACCTTACATGTGGGGTAGACCGTACCACCTACAACCCCTACATCTGCTAGTCCACCCCGTAAGAGTTCGCACAACTTAGTCAACTATGCCAGAGCCCATAGTAGCATGTGGCTGCACACGGAAGTTTCTAGCATGAAGATCTTATGATCCCTTTGAGCCTGGGTGGCGGTCCAAAATAAAACAGGCAAGTCCTGATAGACATCAGGTGCCTCAATCCACCCAGATGTGTGTTTAAGTTGCCACCTTAGATAAACCATTAAAATTATCAACTCACATCTGTCATGGATATCACTCACCCAATCCACGTCTACTAGCATAGCATGGCATAATAAGCAAACGTAGAAGTAACTCCCAAAGGTTTCATAATAATACAGGTGATAGGTACTACCTCATCTACTTCCCATCCCACAATTTAATTAGATCCTAATCATGCAATGTGTGAGGATTTATCTAATGCAATAAAACTGGGTTGTAGAAAAGGTATGATCAAAGTGTTACTTGCCTTGCTGATGATCCGCGAGACCTAGGGTTTCGAAGTAACAAGCGGCGCAATCCAGGTGATCTATCGCAGACAAACAACAAGCACACAATAAGTACTCATCTAATGCACAGGTAAAACTCAAACAAGAGAACGAACCAGAAAGTTCAACTTAAGAACTCCGGTTGCAAAGAAAGAACGAACCGAACAAAGAAACGGAAAACAAAAGGCGGAAGAAAACAACTCGGTTCTAGCAAGTTGAAACTAGGTCAAATTTTATCGGGGCAAAAACTTGTTTAAGTTGATTAGATGGAACGGCGGTTTCGAAACGAAACTCCAGGCGCTTGAATCACCTGATTCCGATAAACGAGCGAGAAGAAAGACTAGAACGAAGATCGGATCTGAGATCGCGATCGACGGAATAAATCCGACGAAAAGAAAGAGACGAACGGTTAAACGAACGGGCGTCGTTAACCGGGGAATAATCGGTGATCACGTTCGTTGAGACGAACGGTCCGAAAGAAGAACGAAAACCGATCTAGGGTTTTCGGAGAAAAAAGACCGAAACGGAAAACTGATCTAGAAACCGGAACGGTTTAGAAAAGAACCGGAAAGAAAACGAATCGGAAGAGAAGAAAAGGATCAGAACGGTTTATAAGAAAAACCGAACCGAGGGAAAAGGAGAGACGCGGCGCGGCTACCTCGGCGAGGTTCCGGCGAGGGGCTCCGGCGAACGGCGACATTGGGCGGCGGCGGCGATGCACAAGGGCGGCGGTGTGGGTGAGGGGCGGCGGCGGCGGTGAGGGGCGCGGGGTGGGGTGCGGCTTGGGGAGGCGCGGGGTGGTGTGGGGCTTGGGGTTTGATTTGATGTTTTGGAGGGCGGGGGGGTGTGGTATTTATATTGGTGAGGGGAGGGGGTTTCTTGGGGTAGGGGACAAGAAATAGAGTAGCAAAAGGAAAACGAAACAAAGGAAAGAGGGGGCTAGAACCGGCCTTGAGTCCTACCAGGACTCGGCCTGGGGCGGCGGCTGCCTCGCCTGGCGCCTGGCGCGCGCGCGGCTGGGGCTGGGGCCTGGCCGGCCGGCCTGCTGGCTGGGCCTTGGCCCAAGGCGCTGCTCCTTTTTTCTTTTCTTTTTTACAACGGTTACGCGCGCAGAAAAACAAAGAAAAGAAAATCTAAACGAACTCCAAAAATTCTAAAGTAAATTTTCCCCGACTCCTAAAAATGAGTCGAACAAAATGAACTTTTCTCCGGGCCTAAAATGCAACTTTTGAAAACGCGCATTTTTCCCTATCCAAATAAAAGGCAAACAAAACTCCGGCAAAACCAAAGTTTGATTTATTCATTAGATCTTCATTTTTCCTAAATTTGGGAAAGTCATATTATTCCCTCTCTCATTATTTTTGATATTGGAAAAATAATTGAAGATGAAATAAAATAAATCAAATGATCCTCTTTTCAAAATTTGAGAAAACTCAAATATGAAAATAACAAAATCTCCAACTCTCTCCGAGGGTCCTTGAGTTGCGTGAAATTTCTAGGATCGGGCAAAATGCAAGAAAATATGACATGCATGATGATCTAATGTATAACATTCCAAATTGAAAATTTAGGATGTTACAAACCTACCCCCCTTAAAATGAATCTCGCCCTCGAGATTCGGGTTGGCTAGAAAATAGGTGAGGGTGGTCCTTGAGCAAATCTTCTTCTCTTTCCCAGGTGGCTTCATCCTCTGAGTGGTGGTTCCACTGAACTTTGCAAAACTTGATAACCTTGCTGCGGGTAACTCTGCTGGCATAATCGAGAATCTTGACTGGCTTCTCCTCATATGTTAAGTCATCCTCCAACTGAATCGCTTCAAGCGGCACGGTATCTCTTAGCGGTACCTCCGCCATCTCGGCATGACATTTCTTCAGCTGAGAAACATGGAATACATCATGAACTCCTGACAGTCCCTCTGGTAATTCCAACTTATAAGAAACTTCTCCCATACGTTGCAAGATCTTGTACGGTCCAACGAAACGCGGTGCTAACTTTCCCTTAACTCCAAAGCGCTTAACTCCTCGAAGTGGGGATACTCAGAGATAAACTCTGTCTCTAGTTTCGTAAACTGTCTCCTTGCGTTTAGAATCTGCATAGCTCTTCTGCCTGGACTGGGCTACCTTGAGCCTATCGCAAATCAACTTAACTTTCCGTTCAGACTCCTTAAACAAATATGGTCCAAAGAATTGACGGTCTCCAACTTCGTCCCATGACAACGGTGTCCTGCACCTCCTTCCGTATAAAGCTTCGAAAGGTGCCATCTTCAAACTGGTTTGGCAACTGTTGTTATAAGAAAACTCCGCATATGGCAAGTTATCGTCCCAACTAGATCCATAATCTAGTGCACAAGCTCTCAGCATATCCTCCAAAATCTGATTGATTCTCTCGGTCTGTCCATCCGTCTGCGGATGAAAAGCTGTGCTGAACTCTAGTCTGGTTCCTAAAGTTTCATGCAACTGATTCCAAAACTTTGAGGTAAATTGGGTTCCTCTATCTGATATGATACTCCTCGGAACTCCATGCAAACAAATGATCCTAGTCATGTATATCTTCGCCAACTTAGCACTGGTGTAAGTGGTCTTAACTGGGATAAAATGTGCTACCTTTGTCAAACGATCAACTACTACCCATATCGAATCGTAGCCTGCTTTCGTCCTGGGTAGTCCCATGATAAAATCCATGCCTATCTTATCCCACTTCCATGCGGGTATCGGCAATGGTTGTAACAATCCTGCTGGCTTCTGATGCTCTGCCTTTACTCTCTGACATACGTCACAAACTGCTACATATGCTGCAATATCCTTCTTCATTCCGGTCCACCAGAATGTTTCCTTCAAATCCAAATACATCTTGGTATTCCCTGGGTGAATCGAATACGGTGAATCATGTGCCTCTTGCAAAATCAACTTTCTGATCTCCGGGTCATTTGGCACATAAACACGGTCCTCAAACCATAGGGTATCGTGCTCATCCTCACGAAATCCCTTTGCTTTTTCTTCGCTCAATTTCTCTTTTATAGTAGCAATCTCCTTGTCATATTTCTGAGCTTCTCTGATCTTATCCATCAATGTTGACTGAATCTCCAATGTTGCTACATAGCCTCTCGGAACTATTTCCAAACATAGCTCACGAAGGTTTTCTGCTAACTCCTTTGGTATTTTCCCCGTCATTAGAGTTTTGACATGGCTCTTACGGCTCAATGCGTCAGCTACTACATTAGCTTTTCCGGGATGGTAATGCAATCTCATATCATAATCCTTGATGAGCTCCAACCATCTCCTCTGTCTGAGGTTCAACTCCTTCTGCGTGAAAATGTACTTCAAACTCTTGTGATCCGTGTACACCTCACAATGATTCCCAATGAGGAAATGTCTCCACGTTTTCAATGCATGCACTACGGCTGCTAACTCCAAATCATGCGTGGCATAATTCAACTCATGAGGCTTTAGTTGCCGTGAAGCATACGAAACAACTCTCCCTTCCTGCATAAGCACTGCTCCA
The DNA here is from genome assembly GCF_018294505.1 of Triticum aestivum. Classification (NCBI taxonomy): domain Eukaryota; kingdom Viridiplantae; phylum Streptophyta; class Magnoliopsida; order Poales; family Poaceae; genus Triticum; species Triticum aestivum. Next base: position 105,656,725 of record NC_057809.1, read on the forward strand.
AGTCCTCGATGTGAAGCGTCGCAATACACCTCATAATCCTTGGTCTGATATGGCAAAATCAATACTGGTGAAGTGACCAAGCGTTTCTTCAATTCCTGGAAACTAGCCTCACACTCCTCAGTCCATTTGAACTTAATATCCTTCTTCAACAACTCCGTCATAGGCTTCGCAATCTTTGAGAAATTCTCAATAAATCTCCTGTAGTATCATGCGAGTCCAAGAAAACTCCGGATCTCTCCAACTGTTGTTGGTGCTTCCCATTCGGTTACGGTCTCAACCTTAGTGGGGTCAACTGCTATACCTTATCTGGATATAACGTGTCCGAGGAATCCAACTTCCTTCAACCAAAACTCACATTTGCTAAATTTGGCGTACAACCGATGTTCCCTTAGTTTCTCCAAAACCAAACGCAACCTTATGCTCCTCTTCATTCTTTGAATAAACCAGGATGTCATCAATGAACACTACGACGAACTTATCCAAAAACTCCATAAACACTTTGTTCATCAGGTTCATAAAATAGGCAGGTGTGTTAGTCAATCCAAATGACATAACGGTATACTCACACAGTCCATATCTTGTGGTGAACGCTGTCTTAGGTATGTCCTGCTCTCGAATCTTCAATTGATGGTACCCTGATCGCAAATCGATTTTGGAAAACACTTTAGCTCCTTGCAATCGATCAAACAGATCGTTGATCATTGGCAGTGGGTACTTATTTTTTATGGTTACTTCATTCAATCCCCGATAATCTACAACCATCCTTAATGATCCATCCTTCTTTTCCACTAGAAGTACGGGTGATCCCCAAGGCGAAGAACTTGGGCGAATGTAACCTTTATCCAATAACTCCTTAACCTGATTCTTAATTTCCACCAAATCCTTTGCTGGCATCCTGTACGGTCGCTTCGATATTGGGCCTGTACCTGGCAACAACTCAATCAAAAACTCAATGTCTCTATCCGGTGGCATGCCTGGCAATTCCTCAGGAAATACATCTGGAAAATCCTTTACCACTGGTACTTCCTCTTGCACAACTCCTGTTAGGCAGTTTACTTGTGTCCTGTTTGGCACATGCCAGGATACATACTTGATCCTTCTTCCTTCTGGTGTGGTAAGCAAAATTGTCTTACTAGCACAATCGATGTTTCCTCCATACATCCATAACCAATCCATGCCTAATATCACATCCAATCCTTGAGATTCCAATACTATTAGGTCTGAGGGAAACACACAGTTACCAATCCTTAATGGTAACCAATCACACCATCGTCTAGCCATAAACTCCGCTCCTGGTGAGCTTACTAACATGGGTGTCCTAAGGGCTTGGGTTGGCAGGTTATATTTATCCACAAATCCCCTTGATATGTATGAACGCGATGCTCCAGTATCAAAAAGAACGAGTGCAGTAAATGACTTAACCAAAAACTTACCGATTACTGCATCAGGCTGATCTTCAACCTCCTCCACATTAACGTGGTTCACCTGTCCCCTATTGAAAGGGTTCGGCTTCTTCCTAGAGCTTCCATTGCCATTTCCATTCTGGCCTTCGGGGCATTCATTGGCATAATGTCCGGTCTTGGAACACTTGAAACAGGTGACTTGACTCAGGTCTCTTTTGGTTGGGGTCGATGGGGTGGTCCGGTTCTGGCCGTTGCTTCCTCCATTCCCATTACCATTCTTGTGGCCATTATGGTTGTGCGAACTACCTCCTCCATGGGTATGCTGAAACTGAAATCCTGGTTTAGGGGCAAAACGGGGCTTCTGCTGGGCTCCAGAGTTATACTTCCCCTGTCCATACTTCCTCTTATGGTTTTTAATCTGCTGTTGCTTTCCTTCAATCACGATGGCACGATCTACCAACTCCAGGTAGTTGTTGAAACTCGCTACCATCAACTTCATGCTTAGTTCATCATTCAGTCCTTCCAGAAACTTCTCCTGCTTAGCTGCATCCGTAGCAACGTCATCTGGGGCATAACGTGCTAGCTTACTAAAATCGTCAACATACTGGCCAACTGTCCTTCCTCCTTGGCGTAAGTTGCGAAACTCACGCTTCTTCATGGCCATAGCTCCTACTGAAACATGGGCAGTGCGGAAAGCTTGCTGAAACTGATCCCATGTGACAGTGTCAACTGGGTAAGTGGCTGTGAAATTCTCCCACCATGCTGCCGCGGGTCCGTCAAGCTGGTGAGCGGCAAACTTCACTTTCTCACCATCCGTGCATCCTGCAGTGGTCAACTCCCTTCCTATCTTGCGGAGCCAATCGTCTGCTACTATCGGCTCGGTGCTACTGGAAAACACCGGCGGATTCAGCCTAAGGAAACAGGCTAAGTGGTCAACAGGTGGTGGTGGTGGTGGGTTGTTGTTGTTGTTCTGTTGGTTCTGGACTAACATCTGCATCAATTGATTCTATTGCTGGATCAACTGAGTGAGCTCCGGTGGGAATCCATTGTCACATCTCGGAGGCATCTGAGGGTTTAGAAGAGACGAGAATTAAGAATAGAGTGAGGTCTAAAGGGAAAACACTACCCCAATGCACATGAGCAAATGCACACAAAATCACTTCATTCAATCAAACAAGGGCTTACAATCGGTCTAAAACTATCGCAAAAGTTCTCAAACTATAATGTTTACATGGGGGAAATACTACTACTATCTGGTGGTCATCTAGAAATTTGAACCGGTGGAAGACTCCATGATATATGCTCCAGCTTCGTCTTCAAAGTCGGGTTCACTTGGATCCGAATCGGTGTCGTCGATGATGATGTAGTTGTCCGGACATGCGACGTACTCGTCTTCCTTCGTGGATGCTAACTTCCTCTTGAGTTCTTCAATCTCCTGCGTAAGATCGCCATTGTACCTTGCTAGAGCTACGATCTCGTCCATGTAGTCCTTGCGTGTAGACTTCAGTTCTCCTTCTAGCTCGATGATCCTTGCCTTTGCATTCTTCGACTCTATCATATCATTGCACATCTGGTTCTCATGGCGTCGAATGTGCTGGTTTAACTCCTGGATGAAAGATGCAATGGATCTATCCTTCTTGGTGCTGACTAACTCCCATTGTTCATCTCGGCATCCGCAAATCTGGTAGATAGTGTCCTTGAGGTCTTCTTGGTAAACTTCTCCAATGCGTCCTATGGTGATATGAGCTGCCATGCTCTTTCCCAAACTCCAGGTTGGTGCATCGAAAACACTATCTATGGGCTTCGTGATTGGTGCGAATGTTCTTCCCGGAACGTGGGCTTGAATCTTCCAGCGCTCCTCTTCAGGCGGAGTGGCGTTGAAGGTTCCCGTGAAGCTTGGTAATCCAATGTCCAGGTACTTGGTGACTTCTTTCAAGTGAAATCCAAATGGTGTGCCTTCATCCAGTTGGGCGTACTTAATCTTCGCGTTCGACATTCTAAAAGAGTAGAAAAGATGAGGAGTTAGAAAATGAGAAGAGAATGGTGATCTATGGCTTTAACTTAGTGCTCGTGTCCTACAGTCAGCGTGTGCTCTGATACCATCTCTGTAGCGACCCGACCCGAATGGATCAAGTGCTCTGTGCTCAAGTGTCATCCCTGGATCAGTAATGCTGACACCACACAGTACATCGAAGGATTTATAGCAGAGTGGCAATCACACACTTATTACATCGTTGTCTCAAAAAGAACTTTTACAATAAATATGGCTTAAGGCCATCTAATAACGATAACAGCGGAAGACTCGGAAGATAAATGGGTCCATCAACTCCAACGGCATCACTGAGTATAGGGCCACGACCTAAAAGCAACTTACTCGTCGTCTGAAAAGTCTGCAACATGAGAAGTTGCAGCCCGAAAACAGGTCAGCACATGGAATATGCTGGCAATGTAACACATAGAGAGTAATGGAATGAAACAGCTATACTATATGCATATATGGCTGGTGGAAAGCTCTATGGTTACAGTTTTGCGTAAAGCCAATTTTTCCCTACTGCAAAGGAATAAATTTGTTTAACTATCATGGTAGTTGTTAAACATCGAGAATGGTTGACAGCATTCCGATCCCAATTAAGTGAACAGTTAAAAACCCAACAACATTAATTAGAAGTAACATGTTGAGATTCACATGATATTCAAGTACTAGATACTCAAGTTGTCCATAACCGGGGACACGGCTAATCATGATTAGTTTGTACACTCTGCAGAGGTTTGCGCACTTTTCCCCACATGACTCGATCGCCTCCGTTTGTTTTCTCGCACTACATGGTGTTTGAGAAACGGATGACCGAGACATTGTCTTATAGAAGCGCTAGCACCTTACATGTGGGATAGACCGTACCACCTACAACCCCTACATCTGCTAGTCCACCCCGTAAGAGTTCTCACAACTTAGTCAACTATGCCAGAGCCCATAGTAGCATGTGGCTGCACACGGAAGTTTCTAGTATGAAAGATCTTATGGTCCCTTTGAGCCTGGGTGGCTGTCCAAAATAAAACAGGCAAGTCCTGATAGACATCAGGTGCCTCAATCCACCCAGATGTGTGTTTAAGTTGCCACCTTAGATAAACCATTAAAATTATCAACTCACATCTGTCATGGATATCACTCACCCAATCCACGTCTACTAGCATAGCATGGCATAATAAGCAAACATAGAAGTAACTCCCAAAGGTTTTATAATAATACAGGTGATAGGTACTACCTCATCTACTTCCCATCCCACAATTTAATTAGATCCTAAACATGCAATGTGTGAGGATTTATCTAATGCAATAAAACTGGGTTGTAGAAAAAGGTATGATCAAAGTGTTACTTGCCTTGCTGATGATCCGCGAGACCTAGGGTTTCGAAGTAACAAGCGGCGCAATCCGGGTGATCTATCACAGACAAACAACAAGCACACAATAAGTACTCATCTAATGCACAGGTAAAACTCGAACAGAGAACGAACCAGAAAGTTCAACTTAAGAACTCCGGTTGCAAAGAAAGAACGAACCGAACAAAGAAACGGAAAACAAAAGGCGGAAGAAAACAACTTGGTTCTAGCAAGTTGAAACTAGGTCAAATTTTACCGGGGCAAAAACTTGTTTAAGTTGATTAGACGGAACGGCGGTTTCGAAACAAAACTCCAGGCGCTTGAATCACCTGATTCTGATAAACGAGCGAGAAGAAAGACTAGAACGAAGATCGGATCTGAGATCGCGATCGGAAAGAACGCGGAATAAATCCGACGAAAAGAAAGAGACGAACGGTTAAACGAACGGGCGTTGTTAACCGGGGAATAATCGGTGATCACGTTCGTTGAGACGAACGGTCCGAAAGAAGAACGAAAACCGATCTAGGGTTTTCGGAGAAAAAAAGACCGAAACGGAAAACTGATCTAGAAACCGGAACGGTTTAGAAAAGAACCAGAAAGAAAACGAATCGGAAGAGAAGAAAAGGATCGGAATGGTTTATAAGAAAAACCGAACCGAGGGAAAAGGAGAGACGCGGCGCGGCTACCTCGGCGAGGTTCCGGCGAGGGGCTCCGGTGAACGGCGACGTTGGGCGGCGGCGGCGATGCACAAGGGCGGCGGCGTGGGTGAGGGGCGGCGGCGGCGGTGAGGGGCGCGGGGTGGGGCGCGGCTTGGGGAGGCGCGGGGTGGTGTGGGGCTTGCGGTTTGATTTGATGTTTTGGAGGGGGGGTGTGGGGTATTTATATTGGTGAGGGGAGGGGGTTTCTTGGGGTAGGGGACAAGAAATAGAGTAGGAAAAGGAAACGAAACAAAAGAAAGAGGGGGCTAGAACCGGCCTTGAGTCCTACCAGGACTCGGCCTGGGGCGGCGGCTGCCTCGCCTAGCGCCTGGCGCGCGCGCGGCTGGTGCTGGGGCCCGGCCGGCCGGCCTGCTGGCTGGGCCTTGGCCCAAGGCGCTGCTCCTTTTTTTTAAAACGGTTACGCGCGCAGAAAAACAAAGAAAAGAAAATCTAAACGAACTCCAAAAATTCTAAAGTAAATTTTCCCCGACTCCTAAAAATGAGTCGAACAAAATGAACTTTTCTCCGGGCCTAAAATGCAATTTTTGAAAACGCGCATTTTTCCCTATCCAAATAAAAGGCAAACAAAACTCCGGCAAAACCAAAGTTTGATTTATTCATTAGATCTTCATTTTTCCTAAATTTGGGAAAGTCATATTATTCCCTCTCTCATTATTTTTGATATTGGAAAAATAATTGAAGATGAAATAAAATAAATCAAATGATCCTCTTTTCAAAATTTGAGAAAACTCAAATATGAAAATAATGAAATCTCCAACTCTCTCTGAGGGTCCTTGAGTTGCGTGAAATTTCTAGGATCGGGCAAAATGCAAGAAAATATGACATGCATGATGATCTAATGTATAACATTCCAAATTGAAAATTTGGGATGTTACAAGTTGGAGCCCAAGACTTTAAATCGATCTTGGTTACTTCATATACACCTTTAGGCTAGTGTGTGGGCTTCCTTGGAGCATTCCTCTATGTCCTGGCCGGAAGGGTAATTGCTGCAGCTCTATCCCGTTCCAGATTACTTGATCCCTCACCATCTGCTGAAGACCTAGGGTTGTTGGAATCAGATGAAGATACATCACCTAAAGCATGCGTGATGTCGCTGCTACTCAGCATCTACAAAGAACACATGTGAAACTCAGGAAAGGAGGAGAAGCATAAAGCTAACAACTTGGTATCAAGCCTTCTAAACATGTCATGCAACAATTTAGAAAATGCATGGCTCATTTGTTAAGTTTGTGTGACTCGGGCGCCCAAGATCTGTAAATCGACAATAACTTATTGGAACAAATACAGCTTATGTGTACTAGTTAGGAAGGTAGATAATGAACAAATACACACTCTCCATTATTTTATAGCCAATTTGGAAACTTACGAAACAAAATAGGAAGAGAGATTGCGACGAAATATGCCTCACTGCGATGGAGAGCAGTAATTGACAGGTTTCTGAATGCAAACCCGGTAGGACCATAGGAGAAGCGAGGGTTACAGGATCGATATGTTCAAGGGTGGCTGGTGAGCAAACGAAGACGACGAGGCATGGGTGGTCGCGTGTTGGGACAACAGTGGAGGTAGGTTTGACACCGAAGAGCGGGCACACGGCCGGGTTGAGCACGCTGGCTCCAGAGAGAGTTCCGTTGTGGATCTGGGGAGGGGGAGCTGGCGATGCAGATTGGGTGTTGAGTGCGCGGGCGGATGATGGTGGGGTGTTGGCAGCCTAGGTGAAAAGGGTGAAAAAATATCCCCGGTCGCCGCGCGGAAAGGCCTATGTAAATGGTTTCCTCTAAGCGCCCGTGTGCACAAACAACATAATTTCGTTTGAAATGAAGACGTGCTAATTTTGAAATCAAGACATGAGTTCATCGTTTCGCCTCTAATTTTTTCCCACAATAAGCAATCACCACTATACCACAGTTTGATTTGCTGGCGCATTTCATGTTGGGGAACGCGGTATTTCAAAAAAATTCCTACGATCATGCAAGATCTATCTAGGAGATGCATAGCAACGAGAGGGGAGTGTGTATCCATGTACCCTCGTAGACTGAAAGTGGAAGCGTTTAGTAACACGGTTGATGTAGTCGAACGTCTTCGCGATCCAACCGATCCAAGCACCGAACGTACGACACCTCTGCGTTCAACACACATTCAGCTCGATCACGTCCCTCGATCTCTTGATCTATTTGAGGATGAGGGAGAGTTCCGTCAGCACGACGGCGTGGCAATGGTGATGATGAAGTTACCGGTGCAGGGTTTCGCCTAAGCACTACGATGATATGACCGAGGTGTATAACCGTGGAGGGGGAACCACACACGGCTAAGACAAATCTTGGAGTGCCTTTGTGGTGCCCCCTGCCCATGTATATAAAGGAGGGAGGGAGAGAGGCCGGCCCTCCTAGGGGCGCGCCAAGTGTAGGGAGTCCTACTAGGACTGCCAAGTCCTAGTAGGATTCCCTTACTGAGGGAGTCCTGGATTAGGGGGTCTCCGGACAGCCGGACTATATCCTTTGGCCGGACTATTGGACTATGAAGATACAAGATTGAAGACTTCGTCTCGTGTCAGGATGGGACTCTACTTGGCGTGGAAGGCAAGCTAGGAAATACGGATGTGTATATCTCCTCCTTTGTAACCGACCTTGTGTAACCCTAGCCCCCTCTGGTGTCTATATAAACCGGAGGGTTTTAGTCCGTAGGACGACATACAATCATACCATAGGCTAGCTTCTAGGGTTTAGCCTCTCTGATCTCGTGGTAGATCAACTCTTGTAATACTCATATCATCAAGAATAAATCAAGCAGGACGTAGGGTTTTACCTCCATCAAGAGGGCCCGAACCTAGGTAAAACATCGTGTTCCCTGCCTCCTGTTACCATCCGCCTTAGACGCACAGTTCGGGACACCCTACCCGAGATCCGCCGGTTTTGACACCGACATTGGTGCTTTCATTGAGAGTTCCTCTGTGTCGTCGCCGTTAATCTTGATGGCTCCTACGATCATCGATAGCGATGCAGTCCAAGGTGAGACTTTTCTCCCCGGACAGATCTTTGTGTTCGGCGGCTTCGCACTGCGGGCTAACTCGCTTGGCCATCTGGAGCAGATCGAAAGTTATGCCCCTGGCCACCTGGTCAGGTTTGAAAGCTTAAACTACATGGCCGATATCCGCGGAGACTTGATCTTCGACGGATTCGAGCCCCTTCCTTGGGTGCCGCGCGGTCACGATGAGTACGATTTATCTCTGCCATCAGACCGTATTCAGGAGATCGCACCGGCAGCCACCCCGAGCCTTAATTCAGAGCCAGTTGCACCATCCATGGATGGGTGGATGGATCCCGTCACGGAGGCCGTATCCTCAGTGGCGATCGAGCCGAATATAGACCTTACCCTTCATCAGAGCCGTGTTGTCAAACTACCGGATCCTTCTCCGGCCACGGACTCTGAACCGCCTGTGCCCGTTCCTAGCGAATCCGATTGGGCGCCGATCATGGAGTTCACCTCCGCGGATATTTTTCAGCACTCGCCCTTCGGCGACATACTGAATTCACTAAGGTCTCTCTCTTTGTCAGGAGAGTCCTGGCCAGATTATGACCGGCAGGATTGGGATGCGGACGATGAAGAAATTCGACGCCCACCCACCACCCACTTCATAGCCACTGTCGATGACTTAACCGACATGCTCGACTTCGACTCCGAAGACATCGACGGTATGGACGACGATGCAGGAAACAAAGAGGAACCACTGCCCACAGGGCACTTTACAACCACCTCATCATATGATATATACATGGTGGACACACCCAAAGAAGGCAATGGCGACGAGACAGCGGAGGATGACCCCTCCAAGAAGCAACCCAAGCGCCGACGTCAGCGGCGCCGCTCTAAGTCCCGCCAAAGCAAAAGTGGTGATACCGGCACAGGAGATAATAACACTCCGGATAGTGCCAAAGATGACAACAATCCCCTCCAGCAAGATTCAGCACAGGAGGATGGAGAAGCCAGCCCTCCAGAGAGAGCGGTAGATAGAGAGGAAGAGGATGATAATTACATACCTCCCTTCGAAGATGAGGCAAGCCTTGATGATGACGAATTCGTCGTGCCAGAGGATCCCGTCGAACAAGAGCGCTTCAAGCGCCGGCTTATAGCCACGGCAAATAGCCTTAAGAAAAAGCAGCAGCAGCTTCAAGCTAATCAAGATCTACTAGCTGACAGATGGACTGAAGTCCTTGCGGACGAGGAATATAAACTCGAACGCCCCTCCAAGAGTTACCCAAAATGCAGGTTGCTACCCCGACTGGAGGAAGAAGCGTATGACATGGCTGATCGGCCACCTCGTGTCCGTGATAGAGAGGCATTCCAGCCAAAAGCTCAGCCTACACCCCGATGCCATTCAAATAAAAAGGCATGGGGAAATACGCCAGACCTGCGAGACGTACTGGAGGACAAAGAAAAACATGCAAGATCGATCTACGGATCACGAGGGCGCGCCACTATGCGAGACGATAAACGTCATGCCGAATACAGTAAAAGTAAATCCGGTCGGGCCGAACACAGCAGGCAAGACTCATTGGAGCTGCATCGCAATATAGCCCAGGACAGAGGTGCCGCACACCCCTTATGCTTCACAGATGAAGTAATGGATCTCAAATCCCAGAGGGTTTTAAACCCGTAAACATAGAATCATACGACGGTACAACAGATCTTGCGGTATGGATCGAGGATTTCCTCCTGCATATCCACATGGCATGCGGTGATGATCTACACGCCATTGAATACCTCCCACTCAAACTCAAAGGACCAGCTCGGCATTGGCTCAATAGGTTTCCAGCAGAGTCCATTAGCTGTTGGGAGGATCTAGAAGCCGCATTCCTTGACAACTTTCAGGGCACTTATGTGCGACCACCAGACGCCGATGACTTGAGCCACATAATTCAGCAGCCAGAGGAATCGGCCAGGCAATTCTGGACACGGTTCCTAACAAAGAAAAATCAAATCATCGACTGTCCAGATGCAGAGGCTCTAGCAGCTTTCAAGCACAACATCCGCAACGAGTGGCTAGCCCGACACCTTGGTCACGAAAAGCCGAAATCTATGGTAGCCCTCATGACACTCATGACCCGCTTTTGTGCGGGAGAAGACAGATGGCTGGCTTGCAGTAACAACATATCAAAGAACCATGGTACTTCGGATACCAAGGACGGCAGTAGCAGGTCACGTCGCAACAAACATAAGCGCCGCATTAACAGCAACAATACCGAGGATACGACAGTCAATGCCAGATTCAAAGGCTCTAAACCCGGTTAGCGGAAAAAGCCATATAAAAGAAGCACTCCGGGCCCGTCCAGTTTGGACCGTATACTCGATCGCTCGTGTCAAATACACGGCACCCCCGACAAGCCAGCCAACCACACCAATAGGGATTATTGGGTGTTCAAGCAGGCTGGCAAGTTAATTGCCGAAAACAATGATAAGGGGCCACATAGCGATGACGAGGAGGAGCCCCGGCAGCCGAATACCGGAGGACACAAGAGGTTCCCCCCACAAGTGCGGACGGTGAACATGATATACGCAACCCACATCCCTAAGAGGGAGCGGAAGCGTGCGCTCAGGGACGTATATGCATTGGAGCCAGTCGCCCCAAAGTTCAACCCTTGGTCCTCCTGTCCAATCACCTTTGATCGTAGGGACCACCCCACTAGTATCTTTCATGGCGGATTCGCCGCACTGGTCTTAGACCCAATTATTGACGAATTTCACCTCACTCGAGTCCTTATGGATGGCGGAAGCAGCCTGAACCTGCTTTACCAGGACACGGTGCGCAAAATGGGTATAGACCCCTCAAGGATCAAACCCACAAAACTGACCTTTAAAGGCATCATACTAGGTGTAGAGGCCCATTGCACAGGCTCAGTCACACTGGAAGTGGTCTTCGGATCCCCGGATAACTTCCGAAGCGAAGAGTTAATCTTCAATAAGTCCCGTTCCGCAGTGGTTATCATGCACTGCTCGCGTGAACCGCATTTGCGAGATTCAATGCGGTACCGCATTATGCATACCTCAAGCTCAAGATGCCAGGACCTCAGGGGGTCATTACAGTTAATGGAAACACAGAGCGCTCTCTCTGAACAGAGGAGCACACTGCGGCCCTCGCAGCGGAAGCGGAAAGCAGCCTCTTAAGGCAATCCACTAGTTCGGTGTTTAAGGACCCGAACACCTTCAAGCGCGCCCGGAGCAATCGGCAAAAGGACCGCCTAGCATGTTCCGAGCTAGCATAGCAATGCGGCCCCCACCCCGGCCCAAGCCAAACGGCGAAACTCGTGCCACGCGTACATAATTACACATTAAAAATACCATGGGCACATGTAGGGAGGGGGCACGACTACGGCACGCCCCAAGATGCGGCTTAAACCGCACTAGGGGCTTCCCGCTTTGTTATTTTTCTCTCTTTTAGGACATTAATATCTGGAAACCCTGTCGGGCAGCATGATTGTCGAACACATGATGCAGCAACCAAGGAGGTAGAAAGCTACATCACACCACGGATCTCCCAGGTGGATTACGATAACGAGTGTAATACTTGCCTTAATACTATTCTTCAGCTCGCCCTTGGAGGGGACATAGTCCCACTTTTTGCTTATCGCACTACCTGTATCATTCTGCTCTAATGCACGTTTTTTAATAAACAATGCATTGCATTAAGGCTTTTATTGCATTCTTCCTTTATATATATATATATATGTGTGTGTTTGTGTTCATTATTGACACCTTGCAACCATACACTTTGGTACGCCCAATACACGAGGGTCTTAAGTACCCCACAATATGGTGTGAGAAGTCTGAACACTTTCACAAGTGAGGCACCCCGAACTTATATCATTATATCCATCAGCTCCGAATCATGTCTTTGGTCAATAGTTGGGTTTGCCCGGCTCCCATGTTTTGGTACCTTATGTTCCGCTATATCGGCTAAGGTAGCACTGGGAGAACTATTGTGATTGTGCCCGGTTCAGCTGGGCTAAGCACCTCAGTAGAGAAAGCTAAAACTGACTGTCATGATAAGGCGAGAGACTGGTCGCTGTTCGAGAGGTTTTTTGAGTCCCTAAAGACTTATGCCTCTTAGAGCGATGAGTCGGCCCTGTCCGGCTTAAGGCGTGTATCGCGCCCCGAGTTCGGCCTTCCGAACACTAGGGGCTTCGCCGAAATTTAAAATTGTAGAATTCTATGGCTAAGTGAGAGTGATAACGCTTTATAGTCTGATTGCCTTGTTCGTTGTGCTGAGCACCTCCCTCGAAGGACCCAAAAATGGGAACAAGAGTGCTCAGGTTTATCCCGAACACCCCAGCACTCGTGGCATGGGGAAAAAAGTTGACGACTAGCCATCTCTCAGATTTGACAAACAGCCGAACAGAAGGTAATATTTTAAATTCAAACAAGCATTGCATAGCGCATATGAACAAGTTTTCATGAATACAGGATTACACGAGTGGGTTTACTCAAATATTGTATCTTTGGTACACTCGTCCACTACGAGACAGGCACCCCTCAGGACACCCTCATAGTACATTTCGGGGTGGCGATGCTCCTTGCCCGCCGACGGCCCTTCCTTAATCAGCTCCATGGCATCCCGCCATTGCACCTTCACACGGGCGAAAGCCCGGCGTCCTCCTTCGATGCAGACGGACCGCTTGATGACTTCCAGCCGTGGGCAGGCATCCACAAGCCACCTCACCAGGACGAAGTAGCTGTTGGGAAGGGCGTCGCCAGGCCACATCCGGACTATAAAGCCCTTCATGGCCTGTTCGGCCGCCTTGTGTAGCTCGACCAGCTGCTTTAGCTGGTCGCTCATGGGCACCGGGTGTTCAGCCCCAGTATACTGAGACCAGAACAACTTCTCCGTTGAGCATCCCTCCTCGGCCTGGTAAAACTTTGCGGCATCCGACATGCTGCGGGGCAAATCTGCGAACGCTCCTGGAGAGCTCCGGATTCGGGTAAGTAATAAGTAATTTACTTTCACATGCTTGCTTTGCATATAGAATGCCTTACCCGCCGCTATTTTCTTCATTGCCTCAATCTCCTGGAGGGCTCTTTGGGCTTCAGCCTTGGCATTTTTCGCGCTTTCGAGGGCCGCGGCAAGCTCTGACTCTCGCGTCTTTGAGTCACGCTCCAACGCCTCATGCTTCGACACGAGAGCTTGGAGCTCTTGCTGCACCTCACCCACACGTGCCTCCTGCCTTTCCCGCTCGGTGCACTCCTTGGCCGCTCTGTCTTCGGCCTCGGATAGCGCTTGCTTCAGGGTTGCCACCTCGGTCGTGGCCCCTGGCAAATTTACGATGATCCTGTCATTTTGCAATCGCGTCTTCTTTTATATATACATATCTATAGACAGGGTATTACTTACCCTTGTTCTCCTCGAGCTGCCTCTTGGCAAGGCTGAGCTCTTTCTTGGACCCCTCGAGGTCCTACTTCAATGCGGAAACCTCCGCAGTCTGTGCAGCAGAGGACAACAGTGAAGCTTGCATACGCATATAGACATACTTATATTAGACTCATGCGATATTGTTTGATCCTCTATTCGGCTTTTCTTTGTGAACACCGAACAGAGCATCAGGGGCTACTGTCTATGCGGTAATATTTTTCCCCATATTTCTAAACTTACCTCAAAGCCTGTTAGAAGGCTGGCACAGGCTTCAGTCAGTCCGCTCTTGACGGACAGAACCTTCTTGACCACCGCACTCATAATAGTGCGGTGCTCTTCGTCGACGGAAGCGCAGCGAAGCGCTCCTAGCAGATTGTCCGGTGCCTCTGGATGGGCAGAGGTCACCAGCACAGGCATCTTGCCCCTCTTGGAAGGAGGTCGCCTGCCCGAGTCCGGAACCACTGGAGGTTCCAGCGCGGTGTTCGGCCGAGGGCCGAACTCGGAGCCCTCGTGGGCTTTGTTCCCTCTGCTCCCGGAGTCCGGAAGGTCGCCTTGAGGCGCCTCCGGGACTGTCTCCACTCGACCCGGTGCCTCTTGAGACAACACCTCAGTGTTGTTCATAGGGCAATGGGAGGTGGCGATCGGAAGTGGATCGCTATCCATATCCGACGAGTCCAGGGAGCCGTCCGACGAGGACACGTTGATACGGGCTCAGGATGGTCTGCATAATCATGATTCGGTGTTAGGAGAAGCAGTGCGACAAAGGAATGCTATGAGTTACTCTGGTATCCGAATACTTACGACTTCGCCAGGGGCTTGGCCCTGGGCAGCCACTTGTCTTCGCCTTCGGTGGCAGTGGTAGAACTGTCCGGAAGGAGAGTCCTTCCCTTGTTAGACCCTTCGCCCCCCCAGTTGGGGCGGCCTTCCTTTTCTTGTCTCACCCGACTGGAGGGGGAGCGTCTTCATCTTCCTCCTCGTCTTCGTGGGAGGAGTGTGCCGAGGAGTCCTCGGACAATGAGTCAGATATCACCTGGCGCCGGGAACTCTTTCGGGTTCCCTTGGCCTTCTTGGTCTTCTCCGACACCTTGTAAGGAGCTGGAGTCAGCATCTTCATCAAGAGAGCGTCTGCTGGGCCTTCGGGCAAAGGAGCCGGACAGTTGATTTGTCCGGCCATCTCCTGCCAGTCCTGTCAAAGGTACGGGAGCTTAGATCCCGCATAGAGGCAAACTATGAAAATTAAGTATCATGTAAGAGGTAAAACAGCTTACCGCGCTAGCTTGGCGCTTCGCACAGAATCCGCGATCCTCGGTAGTGGGAGGGGGAGCCTCGGCGCCCTTGAATAGCACCTTCCAGGCATCCTCATGTGTTGTGTCGAAGAGCCTGTTCAGAGTTTGGTGCTTGGCCGGGTCGAACTCTCACAAGTTGAAAGCCCGTTGTTGACACGGGAGGATCCGACGGATGAGCATGACCTAGACTACGTTGACGAGTTTGAGCTTCTTGCTCACCATGTTTTGGATACATGTTTGGAGTCCGGTCAGCTCTCCCGAACTACCCCAGGACAGGCCCTTCTCTTGCCAGGAGGTGAGCCGCATGGGGATGCCAGATCGGAACTCGAGGGCCGCTGCCCATGCAGGGTCACGCGGCTCGGTGATGTAGAACCACCCCGATTGCCACCCCTTTATGTTCTCCACGAAGGAGCCCTCGATCCATGTGACGTTGGGCATCTTGCCCACCATGGCGCCTCCGCACTCCGCCTGGCGGCTGCTCACTAGCTTCGACTTTACATTCAAGGTCTTCAGCCATAAGCCGAAGTGGGGCTTGATGCGGAGGAAGGCCTCGCACATGAAGATAAACGCCGAGATGTTGAGGATGAAGTCCGGGGCCAGATCATGGAAATCCAGGCCGTAGTAGAACATGAGCCCCTGGATGAATGGGTGGAGAGGGAATCCCAGTCCGTGGAGGAAATGGGTAAGGAACACTACCCGCTCGTGGGGCCTGGGGGTGGGGATGAGCTGCCCCTCATCTAGGAGCCGGTGCGCGATGTCGTCGGGCAGGTATCCGGCTCTCCTCAGCTTCTTGATGTGTTCCTCCGTGACGGAGGAGACCATCAACCTGCCTCCCGCTCCGGACATGGTTGGAGAAGGTTGAGGTGGGAAATGCGGACTTGGGCACTGGAGCTCGAGTGTGCGAAAGTGATTGGGCAAAGGAAGAAGAAGGCGTGGATGAAAAGGTGAATCCTTGTCCCTTTATATGGGCGGACGAAACTATGCGTCCCCATTAGCCTGGTAAAACTTGCTTATCCCCCAAGCACTGTAATCGATGGCGCGGTTGGGTTACCCACGCCCGTATTGATGAGAATCCCGTAATAAGGGGGACACGATCTCTGCTTTGACAAGACGTGTCAAAAAACTGCCTCGCGTTATGTGCGGGGCTAGTTAAAGGAAATGGTCCGAATAATCACCGGGCCATGGCTTAATGTCATGTGGCCAAAGCGTGTCAGTAGATTAAGATTTGTGGAAATATTATTCTCTCTACGGTGGTATGTGGAACTTATTTTGCAGGGTCGGACACTATCCTTGTATTCAAATTCATCCGTGGTGTATTCAGAGGAGGAACCTGCCTTGCAATGCCGAAGACAATACTGTGCGCCGGACTCATCGTCATTGAAGCCTGGTTCAGGGGCTACTGAGGGAGTCTTGGATTAGGGGGTCTCCGGACAGCCAGACTATATCCTTTGGCCGGACTGTTGGACTATGAAGATACAAGATTGAAGACTTCGTCTCGTGTCCGGATGGGACTCTACTTGGCGTGGAAGGCAAGCTAGGCAATACGGATGTGTATATCTCCTCCTTTGTAACCGACCTTGTGTAACCCTAGCCCCCTCTGGTGTCTATATAAACCGGAGGGTTTTAGTCCGTAGGACGACATACAATCATACCATAGGCTAGCTTCTAGGGTTTAGCCTCTCCGATCTCGTGGTAGACCAACTCTTGTAATACTCATATCATCAAGAATAAATCAAGAAGGACGTAGGGTTTTACCTCCATCAAGAGGGCCCGAACCTGGGTAAAACATCGTGTTCCCTACCTCCTGTTACCATCCGCCTTAGACGCATAGTTCGGGACCCCCTACCCGAGATCCGCCGGTTTTGACACCGACACTTACCTTTTAGGAGTAGGAAAGAAGGAAAGGAGGGAGAGGGAGAAGGAAAGGGGGGCCGCGCCCCCACCCCTTGTCCAATTCGGTTTGGGCAGGGGGAGGCGCGCCCCACTTCGTGGCCCTTCTTCCCTCTCTCCACTAAAGCCCAATAAGGCCCATTAACTTCCCCCGGCGAATTCCGGTAACTCTCCGATACTCCGAAAAATACCCGAATCACTCAGAACCTTTCTGATGTCCGAATATAGCCTTCCAATATATCGATCTTTACCTCTCGACCATTTCGAGACTCCTCGTCATGTCCGTGATCTCATCCGAGACTTCAAACAAACTGCAGTCATCAAATCACATAACTCATAATATAAATCATCATCGAACGTTAAGCGTGTGGACCCTATGGTTTCGAGAACTATGTAGACATGACCGAGACACATCACCGGTAAATAACCAATAGCGGAACCTGGATGCTCATATTGGCTCCTACATATTCTATGAACATCTTTATCGGTCAAACCGCATAACAACATACGTTATTCCCTTTGTCATCGGTATGTTACTTGCCCGAGATTCGATCGTCGGTATCATCATACCTAGTTCAATCTCGTTACCGGCAAGTCTCTTTACTCATTTCGTAATGCATCATCCCATAACTAACTCATTAGTCACATTGCTTGCAAGGATCATAGTGATGTGCATTACCGTGAGGGCGCAGAGATACCTCTCCGATACACAGAGTGACAAATCCTAATCTCGATCTATGCCAACTCAAAAAACACCATTGGGGACACCTATAGAGCATCTTTATAATCACCCAGTTACGTTGTGATGTTTGATATCACACAAGGTGTTCCTCTGGTATTCGGGAGTTGCATAATCTCATAGTCTGAGGAACATGTATAACTCATGAAGAAAGCAATAGCAGCAAAAACTAAACGATCATTATGCTAAGCTAACAGATGGGTCTTGTCCATCACATCATTCTCTAATGATGTGACCCCGTTCATCAAATGACAACACATGTCTATGGTTAGGGAACTTAACCATCTTTGATTAACAAGCTAGTCAAGTAGAGGCATACTAGGGACACTTTGTTTTGTCTATGTATCCACACATGTATCAAGTTTCCGGTGAATACAATTCTATCATGAATAATAAACATTTATCATGATATAACGAAATATAAATAAAAACTTTATTATTCCCTCTAGGGCATATTTCCTTCAGTCTCCCACTTGCACTAGAGTCAATAATCTAGTTCACATCGTCATGTGATTTAACACCAATAGTTCACATCTTTATTTGATTAATTCACATCGCCATGTGAATAATACCCAAAGGGAATTACTAGAGTCAATAATCTAGTTCACATCACTATGTGATTAACACCCAAAGAGTACTAAGTTGTGATCATGTTTTTCTTATGAGAGAAGCTTTAGTCAATGGGTCTGTCACATTCAGAGCCATATGTATTTTGAAAATTTTCTATGTCTATAATGCTCTGCATGGAGCTACTCTAGCTAATTGCTCCCACTTCCAATATGTATCCAGATTGAGACTCAGAGTCATCCGGATCAGTGTAAAAGCTTGCATCGACGCAACTCTTTACAACGAACTCTTTATCACCTCCATAACCGAGAAATATCTCCTTAGTCTTCTAAGGATAATTTTGACCGCTGTCCAGTGATCCACTCTTGGATCAATAGCGTACCCCCTTGCCAAACTCATGGCAAGATACACAATAGGTTTGGTACACAACATAGCATACTTTATAGAACCTATGGCTCAGGCATAGGGAATGACTTTCATTCTCTTTCTATTTTCTGCCATGGTTGTGTTTTGAGTCTTACTCAACTTTACACCTTGCAGTACAGGCAAGAACTCCTTCTTTGAATGTTCCATTTTGAACTACTTCAAAATATTGTCAAGGTATGTACTCATTGAAAAATCTTATCAAGCGTCATGATCTATCTCTATAGATCTTGATACCTAATATGTAAGCAGCTTCACCAAGGTCTTTCTTTGAAAAATTCTTATTCAAGTATCCTTTTATGCTATCCAAAAATTATGTATTATTTCCAATCAACAATATGTCATCCACATATAATATCAGAAATGCTACAGAGCTCCCACTCACTTTCTTGTAAATACAGGCTTCTCCAAAAGTCTGTATAAAACCATATGCTTTGATCACACTATCAAAGCGTACATTCCAACTCCGAGATTCTTCCACCAGTCCATAAATGGATCACTAGAGCTTACACACTTTGTTAGGACCTTTCGGATTGTCACAACCTTCTGGTTGCATCATATACAACTCTTCTTTAAGAAATCCATTAAGGAATGCAGTTTTGACATCCATTTGCCAAATTTCATAAAATGCGGCAATTGCTAACATGATTCGGACATACTTTAAGCATAGATACGAGTGAGAAACACTCATCGTAGTCAACACCTTGAACTTGTCTAAAACCTTTTGTGACAATTCGAGCTTTGTAGATAGTAACACTACTATCAGCATTTGTCTTCCTCTTGAAGATCCATTCAATCTCAATGGCTCGCCGATCACCGGGCAAGACAATCAAAGTCCATACTTTGTTCTCATATATGGATCCCATCTAAGATTTCATGGACTCAAGCCATTTCGCGGAATCTGGGCTCATCATCGCTTCCTCATAGTTCGTAGGCTCGTCATGGTCAAGTAACATGACTTCCAGAAGGGATTATCGTACCACTCTGGTGCGTACTATACTCTAGTTGACCTATGAGGTTCGGTAGTAAATTGTGTCGGTGTTCTGGGAACGGGGTCCCCATACTTGCCTACCTGCGGCCTGCAGCGTGGCTCAAAGGGGGGCCCAGCATGGCCCATCTTCACCAACACAGACCCAAGACCCTCGTGAGGGGCCAAGCCTCGCGGGGCGGATGACGCGGAGCTTCCTCAGGCACGGCCTCATCAGGATGGCTTGCGAGGAGGCGGAGAGATCAAGGCGGGGTACCTCACGAGGTGCCCGTGATGCAAGCCATGACGACTAAGGGCGCCAGGCGGGTGCCAGCCCGCGTAGTGTCCTCCTTTCCTCTTTGGTGCAAAGGGGGCAAGCGCAGCCGCGGAGTACCGAGGCATCAGGCAAAGGTTGCCATTTCGGTGCAATAAGACCAAGACCAGGAGGACTGCAAGACGGTGGTCATCGTGGAGCCCAAGACGGCGTCACCACCAGAGCTTTGTGCAGGCGAAGACTACTTTTGTCAGGATAGCTGGTACTAGCTGTCCCCCTTCAAATTAGCCCGCCATTGTTGGCTCCCTTCCCGATCGATATTTGGGAAGAGGACCAGGGCCTCTATAAATAGGACCAGCCCCCCACGGGATCGAGGAGATCGAAAAAAACAATAGAGAGAGAAGGAGAATTAGAGAGAGAATCAACAATCAGAGAGAGAGAGAGAGAGAGAGAGAGAGAGAGAGAAGGGTGACTGAACTCCTCCCTGTAGTTCATCGCCCCAGCCAAGAACAGACCCTCGCGAGGCTGTTCTTCCTTGTATTGTTCCTCATCATCAGCCCAAGAGGCAATCCACCACACCACACACTGGAGTAGGGTATTACACCAAAACGGTGGTCCGAACCAGTATAAACCCTGTGTCTCTTGTGTTGTTCTTTCCATAGCTTAGATCTTAGCGAGGCGGAGGGGTGCAGGTAGGTAGGAGGCGAAATATCCGCGCGCACCCTAGTGTTCGAACCTCAAGGGTCTGTTGGAACCCGAAATCCGACATTTGGCGCGCCAGGTAGGGGTGCGCCGGAATTCGTCTTCCACCACCCTGTTCTCCTCCGACCATCGCGCCCATGTCTGACACTCGTCGGGCCCGCGCCGAGCGCCGGGCCTCTCTTGCTTCCCGCGTCGCCCAGACAGCTCCTATTGGCGGGCGTCCTCACCGTTCCCCGTCACCTGCCGTCAACGCCGCCACCGGCCCGGCGGGGGACGAGCAGCAAGCATCGTCTCAGCATCCGTCCGTGCGGCAAGACGGCCGCACCGCAACTCCCTCGCTCACCCTAGCTGGTTCTTCATCCCGCACACTCCGCGCACCCATGGAGGCTCGAGCTGCGCTCATTGCGGCAAACGAGATCCTGCGCTACCGTCCCGTCGACGACGTCTATGAAGAATGGCTCGACCGCATCGCCGAGCTCGTCCGCGCCGCAGGGGGCTCTCCTGCGCCATCTGTTCCGCTGCACCGCACCCCACCCTGCGCGGGCGACGAAGCTCCGGCGGCACCCCGGCCGCCTCCTCCTCAAGAAGGCGCCATGGCTCCAAGGCGCGTGGCCCCTGGGCGGAACCCGCTCCGTCAGGTGCCAGCGCGGCAAGAGCAGAGCTGCCAGGAAGTCCCTCGCCCGCAAGAAGCTTCCCGGGTGTTCCCTGCTCCAGCACGTCGCGACCATGCTCCTGCCCCAGCACGTCAAGACCCCGCGCTGCTCCCAGCTGCAGCACGTGGGGACATGCAAGACCAAGCTCTCCGTCACCCAAGGCCTCCCATGGCCACAGCAGGCTGCCGTGCCTTCACCACCGAGCTATGTAGCGTCGCGTGGCCCGGCAAGTTAAAGCCAGACCTGCCTCCTCGTTACGACGACACGACTGACCCTGCGGAGTTCCTCCAGCTCTACAAGCTGGGCATCGAAGCTGCCAACGCAAACGAAAAGGTCATGGCGAACTGGTTTCCCATGGCACTCAAGGACGGGGCCCACACCTAGCTCCTGAACCTGGCACCAGGCACGATCTCCTCCAGGGACGAGATGCGCACCCGCTTCATCGCCAACTTCCAAGGTACTTGCGACCGGCCACCCGCCGTGAGCGACATGCGCTGCATCAAGCAACAACCCGGAGAGACCCTGCAGAAGTACATCCAGCGCTTCAACAATGCACGCCTCAAGATTCCCAAGGTGACTGAGGAGGCCATCATCTTAGCCTTCTCTGACGGCGTGCGCGATGTCAAGATGAAGGAGGAGCTGGCGATGCATGAAGACCTGTGCACTTCCTTGGAGCTGTTCAACTTGGCAACCAAGTGCGCCAGGGCTGAGGAAGGGCATCTCTCCCTCCTCGAGCTGCCTGCCGCAGACCCAGAAGAGAAGAAGCCCAAGGCCAAGGATGTGAAGCGCAAGGGGGCTGCCGTGCTCGTGGCAGAACCAGACACCAAGCGGGGCAGAGATCAGCCCGAACCTCCCAAGGGCAGCTGGTACTGCGTGTACCACGACCTCCACACCCACAACACCAACGAATGTCAAGAGCTCCGAGCCGTGAGGGAAGGAAGGATCGGCCGTCGCCCCGACTGCGGTGACCGGGGCTACGGTCGAGGAGGAGGAAGGAACGCAGGACGCTGGGAAGACCGTGGCCCGCGCCCAGGGTGGCGCGATCAACCTCGCGAGGATCGCTGGCAAGACCCGCCTCGCGAGGGAGACTGGAGGGATCAGCCTCGCGAAGATCGCCCGCAAGGCAACACAGGCCTCCCTCCGCTGCCGCCGCAGCCAAGGAGAAACGAGGACCGCCACCAAGACGAGGGGGCTGGGGGCTTCCAGGAGCCGTGTGCGATCGCCTGCATCCTGGTCGGGGCTCATGCCCCAGCCTCTCAACGCATCTTCAAGCAGTTTGCTCGCAAAGTGAATGCAGCCCTCCCCAAGCTCGAAGCCGCGCGCCCTCTCAGGTGGTCGGTGTGCGCCATCACATTCAGCTCAGCAGATCATCTCAAGTGCGCGGCTACAGCCAGAGTCCTCCCAATGCTTTGTTCCCCAATAATCAGCAATGTGGTGGTCACCAGGACCCTCATCAATGGCGGGGCAGGGCTCAACATCCTATTCGTGGAAACATTCAACAATCTCCAAGTGCCCTACAGCCAGCTTCAGCCAACCAAGCCTTTCTCCGGAATCACCGACGGCTCCACGGTCCTGATTGGGCAGGTTTGCCTCCCTGTCACCTTCGGAGCACGCGACAACTACCACACCAAGCTCATCGACTTCGATGTCGCTCATATTCGCCTGCCGTACAATGCCATCCTTGGGTACCTAGCGCTGGCCAAGTTCATGGTCGTAACTCACCACGGCTACAACGTCCTCAAGATGCTAGGAAGTGGCGGAGTCATCACGGTGCCCTGTGAATAGAAGGACACGGTGTGTTCCCTGGAACGAGCCTTTAAGGCCGCATCACTGGAAGACCCGGATCGCGGAAGCATGAGGCTTCCCGAGACCGCCCCCAAGAAGAAGAAGACATTGTCCGGCCCGGCCCCTCAGGAGGCAGGCCCCTCTGGGCCCGTGCCTTCCTAGGGGGAACCTCCTTCCATCGCATAGGGAAGCGCGCCCGGCGCCCTCCTCAGGCAGGGCTCGGGGCTCTCCCCTGGAGGGCCACCGACCTGGCTAGGGTCACAAGGGAGGCGCTTGGGCACCGCATGGAGGCGTGTTTCGAAGCACGTTTCCCTCAAGAAGGAGTAAGGCAACGAGAGCCAGACCCTCAGGAGTTCGTCAGCAAGGCCATTCAGGAGCTATAGGAGTCAAGAGTCATGAAAGGCGGCCGCCGCCAACCAGCAGTGGCTCCGCATCCAGGCAAGGATGGTGGGCTGCGCATCTGCATCGACATACCAGGGCTCAACCGAGTCGCCTCTCTGGAGCGCCTCTGGCCCTCGCGAGTGGGGCGCTGTGGAGGTCCACCCCACAGCTACGTTCGCATGCCTTACGGCTTGCCGAACGCGGCTGCCACGTACCAGCGCCTCATGAGGGGCATCATGGAGGCACAAGAGGCCAGGCATTCCATGGCCCTGGCGGAGATGGAGATGGTCCGCGGGGAGCCGCCAGCACCTCCGAAGCCTCCCGAGGCCCCTGGGCCTGGGGGCTCGTGAGGATCGGCTCCCGTAGCCCACCGAGTCTGCTACACCAACACCCCTTCATCCTCAACGTCATCAGGTGACATCTTTCAAGTTTCACTTCCAGCTGGGAGCGCCCCCCAGGGCTGCATTATTCCCAGGCCGCGTGGGTCCGTCCCTGCGGCATGTATCCCTTTTATTTGATGTTGTTAGCTTACCTTGTTGGGGGCGCCCCTCGGGCTGCATCATCCACAAGTCGCTCGGGCCTGGCCCAGTGATGTCCGCCTTCCCAGCATCTATTTGGATGAATCCACTCCTTCGCAGCTAATGTGCTTGACCTAGCTGCCCGCTCAACTGACGCCAACTGATGGAACTGCTCTCAAATGGCACGACGCTTGCGCATGGGTCCGTCCCTGCAACGCCGACAAACCTGAATGGCTGAGCTCTGGCCGCAGCAGCCCCACATGGCGCCACCTTGTCAAGCCTTCAGTGCCTCGTACCCCTCGGAAGCAACCAACGGCTGACTGTCAATTGTCATGGCAACCCCTCGTTTTTCTATGATGGGTCTACAGGATCTCCTGAAGGAGCTGCGTCAGGCGAGGCCTTTGCGGTGTCTCCTTCACTCTCATCCGCGCGAACCGCTTGCACGTTAAAGGGGGTGCCTGAGCATCGCGACTCAGGGCTCCTACTGGCTCTCCAGCCCTCACCCTCTGGCCTTGTCCACGGCATCGCGACCTGGCATACCAGTGACGGCTGAGACTCGCTCGAGGGCCAGGACCCGAGGACGTAGAGCAGAAAGGGGAGCAAAGGCGAGAGGGGAGGGACACGCGAGGACCTCGCCGAGCAACCTCACGCCTGCCGATGCACGGACCCGGCGACACACCAGAGAGCGACCCCTGATTCTTGAGATAAGTCACCACCCGGAAGCGCCAGCTACCGTGGCACCACCCCCGCACCTAATGCAATCCCGTGTTAGCGACGTCGCTCTCCTTTCTCACCGAACGACGGCTGCTTGAGCGCCAAAGGGGACCTCCTGAGCATCGCGACTCAGGGGCTATTACCGGACTCCGGGTCGCTCACCTCCTGGCCTTGACCACGGCATCGCGACCTGGCATACCAGCGACGGCTGAAGCCGCCTTGGGACTGGGACCTGTCGGCGCAGAGCGCCAAGCCCTCATGAGGTTCGAAAGGGAGAACTGAGCTAAGACGGAATGAGCAACTCGCACAATTCTACAACAAGGGTTATATTAACAAAACAGGATCACGGGCACCTTACAAGCCCCCACGGGACGCGTCTTTGATTCCTCGCAGGGAATAGATCCTAAAGGGACACTAACTACGTGCGCCCCTACAAAAGACGCCATCATCAACAGTGGGCCGTCAAGCACCGGCGCCAACCCCATCCAGATCAGAGTCGGCGGCGGCCTGATGAGCCCGCCCTGCTCCAGGAGCGGCGCCGACTCGGGGGCTCCTAGCTGTCGTCGCTCGTCTCCCGAGTCGCGAAGAGCTCGCCGGAGTCGCTGGAACCTCTGACGCCTCCACCGCCTGAGGAGCCGCCAAGGGAGCAGTCGGCGGGCCCAGTCCTCACCGCAGCAGGGTCCCGACCACCTCTCCCGGGGCAGCACTCCAGCCGGCGCCCGTTCGCATCGAAGACCTTGAAGAACATCATCGAAGCGCCATCGTACTCCAAGTGGATCGCGAAGGCGCCTCCTGTCCTGCAAACCCAAGCGAT
Source organism: Triticum aestivum (assembly GCF_018294505.1). Classification (NCBI taxonomy): domain Eukaryota; kingdom Viridiplantae; phylum Streptophyta; class Magnoliopsida; order Poales; family Poaceae; genus Triticum; species Triticum aestivum. The sequence continues at coordinate 105,682,335 of NC_057809.1, forward strand.
TTCGCTCCAGCCTCGAGTCATGAAGACCTCGCTCGGGGCAACGATCGCGACCTCTGCCTCGGTCGCGAGGGTGCTGCAGCCGGCGTGCTGCAGCCAAAGCTCCAGGGGCTCTCCCTGCGGGACGATGGAGGCGAAGAAGGGAGGAAGGCGAATCCAAGACTGAGGAGGCATGGCGATGTGGAGCACGAGCTCTCAGGAGGAGCCCTCGGTGTGGACCCCAGGGGGGACGACCCACACCTTCGTGACCCGTCGGCGCCGACGGCGGCGCCGCCCGTGGCGATCAGCATCAGCTCCTTCAGGGCCCTCGATGTGGGCGTACAAGGGGAGCGGGAACCCCGGCGGTGCCCGCTCGCACCAAGGCCTCGACACCACCTGATGAGCCCCCTCGTCCGGGCCATGGAGGACGAGCCATTTCTTCGGCGGGAGCGGGTCTGGTTCCTCTTGGGGAGCCTTTCCCTTCTCTGCCGTCGAGAACCGGCGGATCGGAGCCATCGCAGCAAGACGGAGCAAGGACCGAGAAGAAGGAGAAGCAAGGAGGGATGGACTAGAAGGGTGCACGCCGTTCCGTACTTATGGCCGGCGAAGGACAACCGCCGACCTCCACGATCACCGGTAATCATGACCCACTTTGCATGCAGGGACTTGTCCAATCCGTGCAGTTGCCGAGGCGCCATGGGGAAGTGGAGACGCCCACGTCCAATCAACCGCCATGTGGCGCCCAAGGCCGCACGGTGTTAGGGCCCGTGACGCTTCGCTCTTGCCCTTCCGCCTCCCTGCACGGCCAAGTCCGGGCGTGCCTTGGGCCCGGGGGCTACTGTCGGCGTTCTGGGAACGGGGGTCCCCAGACTTGCCTGCCTGCGGCCTGCGGCGTGGCTCAAAGGGGGGCCCAGCATGGCCCATCTTCACCAACATAGACCCAAGACCCTCGCGAGGGGCCAAGCCTCGCGGGGCGGACGACGCGGAGCTTCCTCGGGCACGGCCTCATTAGGCTGGCTCGCGAGGAGGCGGAGAGATTAAGGCGGGGTACCTCACGAGGTGCCCGTGACGCAAGCCATGACGACCATGGGCGCCAGGCGGGTGCCAGCCCGCGTAGTGTCCTCCTTTCCTCTTTGGTGCAAAGGGGGCAAGCGCAGCCATGGAGTACCGAGGCATCAGGCAAAGGTTTCCATTTCGGGGCAACAAGACCAAGACCAGGAGGACTGCAAGACGGAGGTCATCATGGAGCCCAAGACGGCGTCACCACCAGAGCTTTGTGCAGGCGAAGACTACTTTTGTCAGGATAGCTGGTACTAGCTGTCCCCCTTCAAATTAGCCCGCCATTGTTGGCTCCCTTCCCGCTTGATATTTGGGAAGAGGACCAGGGCCTCTATAAATAGGACCAGCCCCCCACGGGATCGAGGAGATCAAAAAAAACAATAGAGAGAGAAGGAGAATCATAGAGAGAATCAACAATCAGAGAGAGAGAGGGAGAAGGGTGACTGAACTCCTCCCTGCAGTTCATCGCCCCAGCCAAGAACAGACCCTCGCGAGGCTGTTCTTCCTTGTGTTGTTCCTCATCATCAGCCCAAGAGGCAATCCACCACACCACACACTGGAGTAGCGTATTACACAACAACGATGGCCCGAACCAGTATAAACCCTGTGTCTCTTGTGTTGTTCTTTCCATAGCTTAGATCTTAGCGAGGCGGAGGGGTGCAGGTAGGTAGGAGGCGAAATCTCCGTGCGCACCCCCGTGTTCGAACCTCAAGGGTCTGCCAGAACCCGAAATCCGACAAATTGATCCGAAGTTCCATGATCATTAGCTTCCTAACTAATTGGTGTAGTAATCACTGGAACTGATTTCTGTGATGAACTACTTTCCAATTCGGGAGAAGGTACAACTACCTCATCAAGTTCTACTTTCCTCCCACTCACTTCTTTCAAGAGAAACTCCTTCACTAGAAAGGATCCATTATTAGCAACAAAGATCTTGCCTGCGGATCTATGATAGAAGGTGTACCCAACAGTTTATTTTGGTTATCCTATGAAGATGCACTTCTCCAATTTCGGTTCGAGCTTATCAGGCTGAAGCTTTTTCACATAAGCATCCTAACCTCAAACTTTAAGAAATGACAGCTTAGGTTTCTTGCCAAACCGCAGTTCATAGGGTATCATCTCAACGGATTTAGATGGTTCCCTATTTTACGTGAATGCAGCTAATGCATAAAACCCAAAACGATAGTGGTAAATCAGTAAGAGCCATCATAGATCGCACCATATCTAATAAAGTATGGTTATGACGTTCGGACACACCATTACGCTGTGGTGTTCTAGGTGGCGTGAGTTGAAAAACTATTCCACATTGTTTCAAATGAAGACCAACTTGTAACTCAAATATTCGCCTCCACGATCAGACCATAGAAACTTTATTTTCTTTTTGCGATGATTTACCACTTCACTGTAAAATTCTTTGAACTTTTCAAATGTTTTAGAATAATGTTTCATTAAGTAGATATACCCATATTTGCTCAAATCATTTGTGAAGGTCAGAAAATAATGATACCTGCCATGAGCCTCAACACCCATCGGACCGCATACATCGGTATGTATTATTTCCAATAAGTCAGTGGCTCGCTCCATTTTTCCTGAGAACGGGGTCTTAGTCTTCTTTCCCATGAAGCATAGTTTGCAAGCATCAAATGATTCATAATCAAGTTATTCCAAAAGTCCATCCGCATGGAGTATCTTCATGCGCTTTACACCAATATGACCTAAATGGTAGTGCCATTAGTATGTTGCACTATCATTATCAACTTTGCATCTTTTGCCATCAATATCATGAATATGTGTATCACTACGACCGAGATTCAATAAACCATTCACCTTGGGTGTATGACCACAGAAGGTTTTATTCATGTAAACAGAATAACAATTATTCTTTGAATTAAATGAATAACCGTATTGCAATAAACATGATCCAATCATATTATGCTCAACACTAATCCTGAAGGTAAAGGGAGTGTGCGATGGTGATCTTATCAACCTTGGAATCATTTCCAACACACATTATCACCTCACCCTCAACTAGTATTTGTTCATTTTGTAACTCCTGTTTTGAGTTAGTAATCATAGCAACTGAACCGATATCAAATACCCAGGGCTACTATGAACACTAGTAAAGTACACATCAATAACATGTTGATCATATATACTTTTGTTCACTTTGCCATCCTTCTTATCCGGCAAGTATTTGGGGCAGTTACGCTTCTAGTGACCATTTCCTTTGCAGTAGAAGCACTCAGTTTCAGGCTTGGGTCTAGCTTTGGGCTTCTTCGTGGGAGTGGCAACTTGCTTGACATTCTTCTTGAAGTTCCCTTTCTTTCCCTTGCCCTTTCACTTGAAACTAGTGGTCTTGTCAACCATCAACATTTGATGCTTTTCTCAATTTCTACCTTCGCCAATTTCAGCATCACAAAGAGCTCCGGAATCGTTTTAGTCATCCCTTGCATATTATAGTTCATCACGGAGTTCCAGTAACTTGGTGATAGTGACTAGAGAACTCTGTTAATAACTATCTTATCTGGAAGATTAACTCCCACTTGATTCAAGCCATAGTAGTACTCAGAGGTCTCATACTTGTCAGAGGTCTCATACCTCTCGACTCGGGCATGAGTCTGAAATACCAATTTCAACTCTTGGAACATCTCATATGCTCTGTGGCATTCAAAACCGTTTTTGAAGTCCTGATCCTAAGCCATAAATCATGGTGCACTAAACTATCAAGTAGTCATCATATCGAGCTTGTCAAACATTCATAACTTCTACATCTGCTCCTGCAATAGGTCTGTCACCTAGCAGTGCATCAAGGACAAAATTCTTTTGTGCAGCAACGAGGATAATCCTCATATCATGGACCCAGTCCGCATCATTGCTACTATCATCTTTCAACTTAGTTTTCTCTAGGAACATATCAAAAACATAGGGGAGCTACAACGCGAGCTATTGATCTACAACATAGATATGCAAAAACTATCAAGACTAAGTTCATGATAAATTAAGTTCAATTAATCATATTACTTAAGAACTCCCACTTAGATAGACATCCCTGGAGTCATCTAAATGATCACGTGATCCATATCAACTAAACCATGTCTGATCATCACGTGAGATGGAGTAGTTTTCAATGGTGAACATCTCTATGTTGATCATATCTACTATATGATTCATGTTCGACCTTTCGCTCTCAGTGTTCTGAGGTGATATCTGCATATGCTAGGACATCACCATGATGCCAGACTTCAACACACACGGCCTTGACCCGAATTGAGCCGAGCCGGAGGAGGATCAGGTGCAGGAGTTCTTCGACACCTTGGTGGAGAAGTGATACGCCTCCAACGTATCTATAATTTTTATTGCTCCATGCTATTATATTATCTATTTTGGATGTTTAATGGGCTTTATTATACAGTTTTATATTATTTTTGGGACTAACCTATTAATTGAAGGCCCAACCCAAATTGTTGTTTTTTTGCCTATTTCAGTGTTTCACAGAAAAGGAATATCAAACGGAGTCCAAACGAAATGAAACCTTCGGGGATGTGATTTTCTCAACAAACATGATCCAGGAGACTTGGGGTGGGCGTCAAGAAACAATCGAGGAGGCCACGAGGTAGGGGGGCGCGCCCTCCACCCTCGTGGGCCCCTCGTTGCTCCACCGACCTACTTCTTCCTCCTATATAAGTCCACGTACCACGCAAACATCCAGAAGCACCACAGAAACCTAATTCCACCGCCGCAACCTTCTGTACCCAAGAGATCACATCTTGGGGCCTTTTCCGGAGCTCCGTCGTAGGGGGCATTCATCACGGAGGGCCTCTACATCAACTCTATGGACTCTCCGGTGATGTGTGAGTAGTTTACTTCAGACCTTTGGGTCCATAGTTATTAGCTAGATGGCTTCTTCTCTCTCTTTGGATCTCAATACAAAGTTCTCCTCAATCTTCTTGGAGATCTATTCGATTTAATCTTCTTTTATGGTGTGTTCGTCGAGATCCGATGAATTGTGCGTTTATGATCAAGTTTATCTATGAACAATATTTGAATCTCCTCTAAATTATTTTATGTATAATTGGTTTATCTTTGCAAGTCTCTTCGAATTAGCAGTTTGGTTTGGCCTACTAGATTGATCTTTATTGCAATGGGAGAAGTGCTTAGCTTTGGGTTCAATCCCGCGGTGTCCTTTCCCAGTGACAGCAGGGGCAGCAAGGCACGTATTGTATTGTTGCCATCGAGGATAAAAATATGGGGTTTATATCATATTGTATGATTTTATCCCTCTACATCATGTCATCTTACTTAAAGCATTACTCTGTTCTTATGAACTTAATACTCTAGATGCATGCTGGATAGCGGCCGATGTGTGGAGTAATAGTAGTAGATGCAGAATCGTTTCGGTCTACTTGTTGCGGACGTGATGCCGATATACATGATCATACCTAGATATTCCCATTACTATGCTCAATTCTATCAATTGCTCGACAGTAATTCGTTTACCCACCATAATACTTATGCTCTTGAGAGAATCCACTAGTGAAACCTATGGCCCCCGGGTCTATCTTCCATCATATTAATCTTCCAACACTTAGCTATTTCTATTGCTGTTTATTTTACTTTGCATCTTTATTTCTCTTTATCATAAAAATATCAAAGATATTATCTTATCATATCTATCAGATCTCACTCTCGTAAGTGACCGTGAAGGGATTGACAACCCCTTTATCACGTTGGTTGCGAGGTTCTTATTTGTTTGTGTAGGTGCATGGGACTCGAGCATGATCTCCTACTGGATTGATACCTTGGTTCTCAAAAGCTAAGGGAAATACTTACGCTACTTTACTGCATCACCCTTTCCTCTTCAAGGGAAAACCAATGCAGTGCTCAAGAGGTAGCAAGAAGGATTTATGGCGCCGCTGTCGGGGAGATTTGTGCCAAGTCAATTCAAGTTTTGACTCCCGACAATGAGCCATTTCTGGCGCCGTTGCCGGCGAGTCTATGCACAAGTCAAGACATACCAAGTACCCATCACAAACTCTTATCCCTCGCATTACATTATTTGCCATTTGCCTCTTGTTTTCCTCTCCCCCACTTCACCCTTGCCATTTTATTCGCCCTCTTTTCCTTTCGCCCTCTATTTTCTAGTTCGTCTCTTTTCGCTTGGCTCTTGTTGCTTGTTGCACTTATGGCTTTACCAAAAGGTGTTGATCTTCACCTTAAAATGTTGGAAGAAATTGAAAAAAACGTTAGGATTTTTATGTCCTTGCAGTTTGAGCATAATAATTTCTTTAGAAACGAGCTTAAGGAACAAAAAGGTTTTATTTGTTTCATGAATAAAGAGCTCGATGATATGTCTAAGGAATTTTATGGGTTGAAATCTCAGTTTGCTCGTCTTGAAAAATTAATTGCCCAAATTTCTGATAAGCAGGCCACTTTAGTTAATAAAATGGCCGCTAAACCAGAAGAGTTAGATAATAAAGATGAAGATCTAAAAGTTATTGATGTGTCTCCTATTAAATCTTTGTTTTGCAATATGAATCTTGATAATGATGGGATTGGCGATGAGCCACCTTTACCTAGAAGGCGTTCCAAAAATTCGGAGTTTTTAGATCTTGATGCAAAATTGGTAAAAGTGGGATTGAAGAGGTCAAAACTTTAGATATCAATGAACCCACTATTTTGTATTTCAAGAATTTAATTATGATAATTGCTCTTTTATAGATTGCATTTCCTTGTTGCAATCTCTGCTAAATTCTCCTCATGCTTATAGTCAAAATAAAGCTTTTACTAAACATATCATTGATGCTTTGATGCAATCTTATGAAGAAAAACTTGAGTTGGAAGTTTCTATCCCTAGAAAACTTTATGATGAGTGGGAACCTACAATAAAATTTAAAATTAAAGATCATGAGTGCTATGCTTTGTGTGATTTGGGTGCTAGTATTTCCACGATTCCAAAAACTTTGTGTGATTTGCTAGGTTTCCGTGATTTTGATGATTGTTCTTTAAACTTGCACCTTGCGGATTCCACTATTAAGAAATCTATGGGAAGAATTAATGATGTTCTTACTGTTGCAAATAGGAACTATGTGCCCGTAGTTTTCATTGTTTTTGACATAGATTGCAATCCTTCATGTCTTATTATTCTTGGTAAACCTTTCCTTAGAACGATTGGTGCAATTATTGATATGAAGGAAGGGAATATTAGATTCCAGTTTCACTTAAGGAAAGGCATGGAACACTTCCCTAGAAAGAAAATAAAATTACCTTATGAATCTATTATGAGAGCCACTTATGGATTGCCTACCAAAGATGACAATACCTAGATCTATCTTCGCTTTTATGCCTAGCTAGGGGCGTTAAACGATAGCGCTTGTTGGGAGGCAACCCAATTTTATTTTTATTCCTTGCTTTTTGCTCCTGTTTAGTAATAAATAATTTATCTAGCCTCTGTTTTGGTTGTTTTTTTGTGTTTAATTAGTGTTTGTGCCAAGTAGAACCGTTGGGAAGACATGGGGAAAGTCTTTTTGATCTTGCTGTAAAAAACAGAAACTTTAGCGCTCACGAGAATTGCTGCCATTTTTATTTGGAGAGTGCTATTTAGTTAATTATTTTTGAAGATGATTAATAGATAAATTACTCACGTCCAGAAATTTATTTTAGAATTTTGCGGGTTCCAGAAGTTTTCGTTAGCTACAGATTACTACAGACTATTCTGTTTTTAACAGATTCGGTTTTTCGTGTGTTGTTTGCTTATTTTGATGAATCTATGGCTAGTAAAAGATCTTATAAACCATAGAGAAGTTGGAATAAAGTAGGTTTAACACCAATATAAATCAATAATGAGTTCATTACAGTTCCTTGAAGTGGTGTTTTGTTTTCTTTCGCTAACGGAGCTCATGAGATTTTCTATTTTAAGTTTTGTGTTGTGAAGTTTTCAAGTTTTGGGTAAAGATTTGATGGATTATGGAACAAGGAGTGGCAAGAGCCTAAGATTGGGGATGCCCATTTCACCCCAAGGTAATCTTATGACACCAAAAAGCCAAAGCTTGGGGATGCCCCGGAAGGTATCCCCACTTTCGTCTTCGTCCATCGGTAACTTTACTTGGAGCTATATTTTTATTCACCACATGATATGTGTTTTGCTTGGAGCGTCTTGTATGATTTGAGTATTTGCCTTTATTTTACCACAATCATCCTTTCTGTACACACCTTTTGAGAGAGACACACATGATTCGGAATTTATTAGAATACTCTATGTGCTTCACTTATATCTTTTGAGCTATATAATTTTTGCTCTAGTGCTTCACTTATATCTTTTAGAGCACGGCGGTGGTTTTATTTTATAGAAATAATTGGTCTCTCATGCTTCACTTATATTATTTTGGGAGTCCTTTAGAACAACATGGAAATTTTCTTTTAGGAATAATATAAAAACTTTCATAGAAGTGCATTGAATACTATGAGAAGTTTGATACTTGATAATTGTTTTGAGATATGGAGATGGTGATATTAGAGTCATGCTAGTTGACTAGTTGTGAATTTGAGAAATACTTGTGTTGAAGTTTGTGATTCTTGTAGCATGCACGTATGGTGAACCGTTATGTGATGAAGTCGGAGCATGATTTATTTATTGATTATCTTCCTTATGAGTGGCGGTCGGGGACGAGCGATGGTCTTTTCCTACCAATCTATCCCCCTAGGAGCATGCGCGTAATACTTTGTTTCGATAACTAATAGATTTTTGCAATAAGTATGTGAGTTCTTTATGACTAATGTTGAGTCCATGGCTTATACGCACTCTCACCCTTCCACCATTGCTAGCCTCTCTAGTATCGCGCAACTTTCGCCGGTACCTTAAACCCACCATATACCTTCCTCAAAATAGCCACCATCACTATAAAAAAAAGACACATCCGTGACACTTTGGGCCGAACAAAAAAAATTGTCATACATATGACACTTCTATGACGATAATTGTGACAAAACCCGGTATCATCATAGATGTGGTGGGCTCCTACTTCTATGACAAAAAATCATGATAGAAAATTGGCTTTTCATCCTGGGCGGGCCGGAGACGCAGCTGCATGACATTGTTTGGGTCGTCCATGATGCAAAAAACCGTGGTAGAAGCGAGGGGGAGGAAAATTTTGGGGAGTTCCCGGTTACGGTGGGAGGTCGGGGGCCGAGAGATGCGCGTTTCTCTCATACACGTACGCGCGTGTGTGCGAGGCGTTGGCTCTAACTGAACCCGAGCGAGGCGTTGGGCTCTAACTGAACCCGAGCGATTGCACTGCAGGCTACGCGTTACTAAACCCGAGCGATCGATCGATGGCTGTTAACTGAACCCGATCGAGCGATTCCTTCGCTACTGCTGCTAACTGAAGCCGATCGATTGGATGAACAGTGAGCGTTGCGGGGGGGTTGGATGAACAGTGAGCGGTGGCGTTGCCTCTGGATTAACAGGACCCTGTTGTGTGGAGGGCTCGATGAACAGTAGACGGTGGAGGGGTGGTTGAACAGGACCCCATGGTGTGGAGGGCTGGATGAACAGTAGACGATGGAGGGGTGGTTGGACAGTAGCCGGTGGAGTAGCGCGCGGTGGAGGCTGGATGAACAGGAGCCCGTGGAGGCTGGAGGAGGTCGACGGTAGCCCGTGGAGGCTGGAGGAGGTCGACGGTGGAGATGAACATTATCCCGTGGAGTCCCGTTTTGCGGTACGCCACACCCTCCCGATGAACAGGACCCCCGTTTCCACCGTAGGAGGTCCGTTTTGTTCGTTTTGCGATACGCCACACCCCTTCCCGATCAACAGGACCCCCGTTTCAACCGTAGGAGGTCCGTTTCATCCGTTTTGCGGTACGCCACACCCGTCCC